>NC_073260.2:118875757-119178787 GCF_029289425.2 Pan paniscus | reverse complement strand
GGGCATGTTCCTCTCAGTTGAACAATTCAAGGCTGATCTCCTTAGCTGCAAGGATGCACAGAGAGGAGAAGTTGGTCTGGCCTGGGCAACACTAAACTCATCTCTTCGAGCTCTGACATATGTACCATGAGACCTAGAGGGGGAAAGTGTGTGAGGCAGCAACAAGGCTAAGCATGCTGAACACACTGGGACAAATTGAGTTTTCTGTGCCTTTGGGTTTTTTTCCACTTAAATCTCAGACGCTGTAATAGCAGTTATATTATCTGGTCTCCTAGGTATTTTATTCTCTTTGAAGCAATTGTGAATGGGAGTTCACTCATGATTTGGCTCTCTGTTTGTCTGTTGTTGGTGTATAAGAATGCTTGTGATTTTTGTACATTGATTTTGTATCCTGAGACTTTGCTGAAGTTGCTTATCAGCTTAAGGAGATTTTGGGCTGAGACGATGGGGTTTTCTAGATAAACAATCATGTCGTCTGCAAACAGGGACAATTTGACTTCCTCTTTTCCTAATTGAATACCCTTTATTTCCTTCTCCTGCCTGATTGCCCTGGCCAGAACTTCCAACACTATGTTGAATAGGAGCGGTGAGAGAGGGCATCCCTGTCTTGTGCCAGTTTTCAAAGGGAATGCTTCCAGTTTTTGCCCATTCAGTATGATATTGGCTGTGGGTTTGTCATAGATAGCTCTTATTATTTTGAAATATGTCCCATCAATACCTAATTTATTGAGAGTTTTTAGCATGAAGGGTTGTTGAATTTTGTCAAAGGCTTTTTCTGCATCTATTGAGATAATCATGTGGTTTTTGTCTTTGGCTCTGTTTATATGCTGGATTACATTTATTGATTTGCGTATATTGAACCAGCCTTGCAAAAGCAATGGCAACAAAAGCCAAAATTGACAAATGGGATCTAATTAAACTAAAGAGCTTCTGCACAGCAAAAGAAACTACCATCAGAGTGAATAGGCAACCTACAACATGGGAGAAAATTTTTGCAACCTACTCATCTGACAAAGGGCTAATATCCAGAATCTACAGTGAACTCAAACAAATTTACAAGAAAAAAACAAACAACCCCATCAAAAAGTGGGCGAAGGACATGAACAGGCACTTCTCAAAAGAAGACATTTATGCAGCCAAAAAACACATGAAAAAACGCTCATCATCACTGGCCATCAGAGAAATGCAAATCAAAACCACTATGAGATATCATCTCACACCAGTTAGAATGGCAATCATTAAAAAGTCAGGAAATAACAGGTGCTGGAGAGGCTGTGGAGAAATAGGAACACTTTTACACTGTTGGTGGGACTGTAAACTAGTTCAACCATTGTGGAAGTCAGTGTGGCGATTCCTCAGGGATCTAGAACTAGAAATACCATTTGACCCAGCCATCCCATTACTGGGTATATACCCAAATGACTATAAATCATGCTGCTATAAAGACACATGCACACGTATGTTTATTGCGGCATTATTCACAATAGCAAAGACTTGGAACCAACCCAAATGTCCAACAATGATAGACTGGATTAAGAAAATGTGGCACATATACACCATGGAATACTATGCAGCCATAAAAAATGATGAGTTCATATCCTTTGTAGAGACATGGATGAAATTGGAAACCATCATTCTCAGTAAACTATCGCAAGAACAAAAAACCAAACACCGCATATTCTCACTCATAGATGGGAATTGAACAATGAGATCACATGGACACAGGAAGGGGAATATCATACTCTGGGGACTGTGGTGGGGAGGGGGGAGGGGGGAGGGATAGCATTGGGAGATATACCTAATGCTAGATGACGAGTTAGTGGGTGCAGCGCACCAGCATGGCACATGTATACATATGTAACTAACCTGCACAATGTGCACATGTACCCTAAAACTTAAAGTATAATAAAAAAAAAAAAAAGAAAAAAAAAAAATATTATCTGGTCTCCTCAGGACTACTCCAGAGAGGTACTTTTAAGACAAATGGGTATTTGTCAAGTTGTTATAGATGTTCACAATAAAGATATGATCATAATTCTGATTAATTGCCTAGGGTTAATACATTGATATAAAGGAACTGCCATTGACAATCAGTCCCAGAGGAATGTATTCTTTATTTCTACAACTTATCTTTAATTGTGTCTTAAAACTTCTACTAACACTTGCTATTCACTGTATCATTATTGTGCAATTATAATACGGTTATTCATAAAGCAAATTGCTTAAGGCTAACTCACATTCTCACATTAGCATGTCTCGGCTTTTGCATATGTCTCATGAATATGTGAAGCAGGAGGAGATAAGCATTCCAATTCTGCAGTCAGGCTCCCTGATTTGAATCTGAGCTCCCCTACATACTAGCTGTGTGACCTCAGGCAAGCTGCTTTTCATCTTTGGGCTTCAGTTATCTCATCTATTAAAAAGAAATAAATAATTAGATCTCCTTATTGGGGGATCATAAAATAAGAGAATACATAAAATGTTCAGACTAGTAACGGGCATTTAATAAGCATTCAGTGAAAATTAACTACTATGAGTATTTTTGGCATGCCCCTTTATTTAAATTTCTGGATTGATTTTTATTTATTTAATTTATTTCATTTTATTATTATTATATATGAAACTATATATATATAGATATATGAAACTATAAAATGAATCTTCTCTACAGAATCATTAGTGTGAGGCATGATATTAGTTTATTTATAATAATTGTCAAGCAAGCAACTCAGTGAATTACTGGTACTTCAGTTCTGAAGTCACTGAAATCCTGGACAGTAGTTCTGACCATTGATGTAAATAACTTTGCAGAATTATGGAGCAGGGCTCATTAAGAAATAAGAGTAACATTCATTATGAAATAAGAAAGTATTGACTCATGTAGCAGAAAGTAATATAAGAGCAGGTGAAACAAGCATTAAACTTAAGAACATCTTTAAACAGTGCAAATTCCTTTGTATAATGATCTCTATTCACTACTTGATCTGGCATTTTCTTTTATCCTCTGAGCTATAGGACAGCATAGTAACTTGTAAGCCTATCTCTTGAAATAGGCAAAAAGAACCAAACCAAGATGTAGTTTCTTAATCCTAATTTGCATAGTTTTCATTTTTCCAAGGCATTTTCATGGAAACATTGACAAAAAAAAAAGGTGGATTTTTTTTTATTTGATTGGATACCATTAAGAAATGCATTAGGGTTCATCCTCTAACCTAACAGTTTTTTTGTTTTTTTTTTTTTTCTGAGACAGAGTCTCACTCTGTTGCCCAGACTGGCATGAGGTGGCACAATCTTGGTTCACTGCAACCTCCACCTCCCGAGTTCAAGCGATTCTCCTGCCTTAGCCTCCCAAGTAGCTGGGATTACAGGTGCCCACCACCATGCCCGGCTAATTTTTGTAGTTTTAGTAGAGACGGGGTTTCACCATGTGGGCCAGGCTGGTCTCGAACTCCTGACCTGAGGTGATCAGCTCGCCTCAGCCTCACAAAGTGCTGGGATTACAGGCATGAATCACCACACCCAGCAAACCTAACACTTTTAATTATACTTTACAATTCTGAAAGACTCTCTCAAGTGGATTTTGCACACTAACAAGAACACAACAAAATGATTTATTTTTTATTTTTTGAGACAGGGTGTCACTCTGTAGCCCAGGCTGGAGTACAATGGTGTGATCTCGGCTCACTGCAACCTCAACCTCCCAGGTTCAAGTGATTCTCCTGCCTCAGCCTCCCGAGTAGCTGGCACTACAGGCATGTACCACCACACATGGCTAATTTTTGTATTTTTAGTATTTTAAATAGAGACAGGGTTTCACCATGTTGGCCAGGCTGGTCTCGAACTCCTAACCTCAAGTGATCTGCCCACCTCAGCCTCGCAAAGTGCTGGAATTAAAGGCGTGAGCCACTGCATCCGGCCACAACAAAATAATTTGAATAAAACATTTTCACATATGAAAAGTTAGTTTTAGAATTGCATTTAATGACTCTTTATATCCAGAAGGCATTTAAAAATAATAAATAAAGACATTTTAAGAAGGGCAAAAACCTAGCAGAAAATAGTTTTCTCTTCTAGCTAGTCTGTGCTGGAAGACTGGGTAGAAATGATGCATTTTATCATTATCATCTGAATGTAACAGATGGAAGCCAGCTATGGATAAATCTACAACTCCAACAAAGACTGGAACAATTTATCTCATCAAAATTAAGAACTTCATTTTCAGTGAGTTGAAGAATCACAACATGATTCTCATCTTAAAATTATACAGTTCAATGTGATTCATACTTCACAGTAACAATAAAGGCAAACATAAGACTATTCTACTAAAGCAGAATTTTTGAAAATCAGAGTTTTAACCAAAAGTTTAAATTAACTTCCAAACTTATTTTCTCCTATGAGTAAATTTTGATGCTGGAAGCAAATATTTTAGTGGTAAGTATGAATGTGAAGGCTACAAAACAAAATTGTAGGCTTCCTACTAGTGGCAACAGATTGGAGGCTACTCGTGCCTACTAGTGGCAACTCATTAGGAAATGAGCTCATGGACTTTCTTCCAGGTAAGATCAAAGAAGTCAGTGTGCTTACTACCCTCATCTTGCACATGACTTTCCCCTCACTTTATTCACGCTTCTATTCAAATGCTTCTTTCCAAAGGCAGCTCTTCCCTGACCTCTACATCCAGCTTTAGTGTTCATCATAGCACTTAGCTCGATTTACACTTTGTATTTCTTTAAATACTGTATGTCATTTCGATTAAATGTAGGCTGTATATGAGCAGTGACTGAGTTCAATTCTGTATCCCAATCACCTTAGATAGGTGTTCATCAAATATTTGTTGAAAGAAGGAAGAAAAGAGGGCAGGAAGGAAGGAAGGAGGGAGGGAAGGAAAGAAAGAAGGGATGGAGGGTGGGGGAAAGAAATGGAGAAAAGGAGGAAGAAAAGGGAGGGAAGAGGGGAGGGAGGGAAGAAGGAAGCAAGCAAGTAAGCAAGCAATGGTCAGTGGCTTAAGATATCAGCCTAAACACATGCACTGTGGCTAAGGAAAAAGGACAAAGCAAGAACACTGCAAGCAGCTGTCCCAGGTGCTGCCCTCATGTCACTGAATTTACAGAGCATAAAGATACAGGGAGCATTGGCTGCCCTTGGTGTCAGCTGTGCTAAGTACACTCGAGTTTGTGAGCTTGTTCCTCTTGTCTATCTCTAGCTTTGAGGCAGCCCTGAGAACGATGGTCACTTTCTTCTCCTCCTTATTTCTTTTTATTTCAAAACTAGAACAGGAAGGTATAGAATTTGAAGGAGGACATAGCTGAGATCTGTGCAAATATGAACTTTGTAGCTTGGTGCCCAAATCCGAATGGATGGGTACAGCAAAGCCTGAACCACACTGAGGACTAGAGCAGGTAGATTAGGATATCAGTGGATGGACAGCAAAACGGGAGCAGACAATGAATAAGGTCCCTTACAAGTGGGAGCTTCTCTTTGTGACTCTGGGAAAGCTGATAGGGCAGCAGCTGCACCCTTACCACTCAGCCACCCCAAAAGGAGAAAAATCAGGGGTGGGTTACCCTCCAGCAGTGCTTTACTGCTCAGATTTAGGAAGGTGAGAAACCTGCTGCCCAGTCATAGGACTGCAGCATGCCAGGGACCCTCCAGAAGCAATATGCTTTTAATCACAGATGAAAAGTATTTAATAGTTGCGGAACTACATAAAAACAATGACAAACGATCCAAGGAGAGAAGTTATTTCTGTTAAGCCAACCAAGTGACACAAGGTTTTGCCTGGAGGAAGGAAAACAGAGAAGCAAGCTGTGATCTTCCCTTTTTGTAGCAAGTGTTTTGAATCTCCTTGGAGAAGGAAGTCCACAGAGAACAATTTGATTTCTAAGTGAGTAATAATTAGATGCTCTAAGTTTTCAATTTGATAAAGCTACAAACGTCCTGGCATTTCTTCTCCACTGCACCCCAACCCACAATAGAATATGGGGGTATAAAGCCTTTGGGATCCTCTCACTGGAGATGTCCATATCTGAGATACCTCATTTTACATCATAAAGCTTTGAGGAAATTATATCATGTTTAAAGACTTTTTAAAAGAAGGCGCCACATGATGTTATAATATTGGTAGCATTTTACCACCAAGTAGTGATGGGGTCAGAACAAGTCATCCCAAAATAGGCCACTTTGATGTATTATTTTGAGCTAAAAGAAACTGAGAACCAGTCAATGCAGAAAAAGCACTTCGCCTCCCCATCTGCTTAAAGTATAATTTCCCATTTGTAAAGGACATTTTTATTAGTAAATGTATCTACCTTTGCCAGAAAGAGAGTTACTCATAGATAACTTTTTCTCACCGGAGAGACTTTTATCTGCATAGCAAGGTAACCTTTATTCACCACACATTTCCTCCTCCCGCCTTCCCACAATTCATCTCTACCACTCCCCAGTACCCCCAAATCCTTATTCCTATTCCTTACTCTAGCTTAAGATAGTATCTGTCTCAATCATCTGGCTGCTTCCTGGAGTCTCATATTTTGGTGGGACTCCTGTGCATATGTGAGTAATTAAATATTTTTTCTCCTTTTAATCTGTCTAATGTCAATTTAATTCATAGACCAGCCAAGAAACCTCAAAGGGTACACAGAAGCAATTTTCCCTCTCCTACAGTAGTTTCCCTCCTGATAAAATATATGAAGAAAACAAAATCCTTGCCATTATTATTTCACCTTATATCACTTCTGTCTGAAGATTACTTGTTCTTCCCTTTTATATGCTCAATAGGCAGATTTTTTTTCCCTTTTCTTTAGAGTTGTGCATTTTTAGATTGTCTGGTCCTTGCAAGTGACAGTTCGTGAATATGAAAGCTCTAATGTTATATTTATTAAAGGTACATAGCACCAAACTATTACTTAGAAATGAATTAATTTTCAAAGGTTTTAAAATATCTAACCTAATAAAATTTCCTTTACTTGTAAGTATACTAATGTCTTTAAATATGCAAATGTTTAAATACTAAAAATATAAGCAAAATATGGAATTAAAATACGCAGGCCAGGCACGGTGGCTCATGCCTGTAATACCAGCAATTTGGGAGGCCGAGGTGGGTGGATTCACTGGAAGTCAGGAGTTTGAGACCAGCCTGGCCAACATGGCTAAACTACGTCGCTACTAAAAATACCAAAAATTAGCCAGGCCTGGTGGTGCACGCCTGTCATCCCAGCTACTCAGGAGGCTGAGGAAGGAGAATCACTTGAACCTGAAAGCAGAGGTTGCAGTGAGCCAAGATCGCACCACTGCACTCCAGGCTGGACGACAGAGTGAGACTCTGTCTCAAAAAAAATAAATGAAATAAATAAATAAATAAAGTGTTATTCTAATCAGCTCTTAAGGTGGTGGTAGTAATTTTTATTGTTATATGTGCAAAAAAATTCACCAAAATTTGTGGGTAGATTAGCAGTTACTAAAGTGCAGGGTCTACAGCTGAAGTTCTCCTTGTGTTTTTTACTTGTTTATGTACATTAAAAAGAAAACACACAATCACAGATAGATTTTCCAAGAGAGGAAAATTACGCATAATCCCCACTCAATATAACTTCTAATACTCAGAGGTCTTCATATTCAAAATTCCCTCAAAACATATGTGGCTTCAAATTGTGGGGTGCATAACTGAAAATAATCATTTTACATTATAATTTGACATTTAAGTCATGTAAAATGATTTAAAAATCAGACCAAGTGTAAAATAAATTCCAATTCCAAATGACATAATCCTATTACCATCATGAAATAAATCCCTAACCTGATGGTCCCTGTATTTCTAATTTGTCTTTGGTAAATATACTTGAACTGAACCCAACCAGGAATTTAACATCATAAACCTACCAAACAGATTGAAAGATAACACAAAATTTGTGTTTACTGAACATCATCCAAATATTTCTTCTTCTAAGAAAAGCACTGTGTAAAATAATTTGAACCACCAGAACATATAAATATTATAAAAGTACGCAACCTTGTCTTTTCATCTTTATATCCTCCTTGAATAGTACAGAGGCTGGCATATTGTTATTGTTTAATAAGCATTGAATAAGTAAACCAGTATTATTCTCTTTGGGGTTCTATCCTTAACATAAACAAATGTGAAGACGCAAATTAGAAAACCAACATATTCAACTATGCTGCTATTCAACCATATGATGTAATTCTAACATATTTTTTCCAGAAACATTCTGAGGCACTGCTTTGTAAATTCATGCCTAAGTGTAAGGGTAAGTGTAGGAGAAGTGGGGTGTTGGGAAACTTTACCCTCAAAAACCCCAGAAACCAAGTTAGATAAGATCTTAAGATAGTTGGCTTAAAAATAAAAACATAATATTTTTACTTTAAAATTTTATTTTTTAAGGAAAAATAACTGCTACTGCTGGCCTTAATTATTACTATTATTTTGCCGGGACAGGTGGCCAATAGGGGAATTTAAGTCTTTCATTTTCAAATATACAAGCTTAGTGTTCCATTACCCAGTCTACACAAGACACAGGAGTATAAGCTCAAGTCATAGAAACTATTGGAAGTCTATCAAAGACATAAAGAAATAAGAAAGGCAACAAGAATTTTAAATATAGGACGGGCTAGAAAAAAATATGTAGATTAGGTTATGCTTTTCTAGAAAACTGCATTAATTTGTTCACATTAAAACTCTGTCTAACACTATTTTGTTTTGCATGGCATTTAGAATGAGGTAAATATACAACAGAACAAACAAGAAAGTTAATAAAGCAATAGAGAGAATTTGTAATTAAGACTGTTAACCTCTAGCAAACTTCTATGGCCTGTAACCCAGAGAAAGATTAGAAATGACTACAATATACCAAATAAGCTTCACAGATGAACAGGAAGACTTTGTGTCAAAAAAACATTTTTTAAGCAGAGCCTTCCATCTAAAAACAATATATACTACTTATAAATAAAATAAACCAGCATTTTTTACTTTTGTTTGATGTAAATTTGTTAATTGTTATATGAGGAAAACGGGTATTCAAAAACCAATATCACCTTAATTTATGCTCCAGGTGAAGATAAGAGTTGTAGTTCTAAAATTTCTTTAAGGTTGTAATATCTATATCTGAAAGGTGACATCGATTTTTTTTATTTTATTTTTTCCTTCCCAAAGGCGTTGTCAAGGGTACATCAATTCTATTGTGGAAGCAACTTCTCTGTTGTAAAATCCATGTAACACACTGGAAAGTTCTTTTCTCTTTGGTCAACAGACACTTGTCTAATGTTTAGTGTGGATTTTTTTTTTCTAATTACCACAGTTACAGCAAAGTCTTACCCAAAAATTTAATTTGTAATTATCACAGGTATGTAAAGCAGTTTGAGAGCATCAAATTCAATCTAAAATTGCTAGAAAACTTGTTACAGTTTAATAAACAATTACTTTAAATGTACATTTTTAGTGCTCCTGAATAATGCAGGTTTCTGTTAAATTTTAGAAAATCGTTTGTAACAAAACCACGAACATACTATTATTTTGTTTGATTAGTGTCAACAGAAGGTAGAGATAGTATTCCCTCAAAAGAGTTTAACAGAGAAGAATGTAATGAAAGAACTCTGCACTCTCTGTGGACAGGGTTTAAGGTAACCTCAAGGGATGAAAAGGCACCCAGGGGCTGACAATTGCAGGAAACCATGAACTCTTTTAGGATAGAAGGGGAAGGGGAAGGAAACAGAATTAACCAGATCCAGCAACAGGTGGAGCTATTGAAGTGGTACTGCCTAAAAGGATCTGTGGCTTAGGAACCCACTGCCATAGCCAGACCACATACCTAAACTCACTGTCTCCCTACCCTCCAGACTCCTGCTGGGAACCACACTGGCTGATCCCCATCAGAAGCCAGAGGGCAAGGGAATCTGGGAAATGCAGTGTGGAGGGTCAGACTAAGAGTACAGGGCAGTGATGGACGAGGAAGAGCAGGGTATGGAGGAGCCAGGTGGGCAGGTTGTGGTAGGGCATCAAACAGAGAACGTTCAGGTCTCCACCCAACTTATGTCAAATAGTGATCTGAATCAGCATGACAGACTATTTTTAGAGTTCTTGTTTAAATCAGTTTCAAAATTTTTATAAAGTGTAAAAGTAGGACAGCAATATTAAGTCCTTAACGTTTTTTAAATTTAGGAAGAAATGATGGTTAGCACAAATCAGAATTAGTTGTAAAGTAAATACTAAGTATTGAAACAGAAGGCAAATGTCTTGACAAGAAAAAATTGAAAACAGAAATGAGCAAGGGGAATTAAAAACATAAAATAAAGAAACTTATAGAACAGACCAAACCCTAGCAGGAAAAATAGTATTCTCCCCTGGATAATAGGTAGTGGAAGGCTGGGTAGAAATAAGGTTTATTTTGCTGCATTTAATCATTATTGGTCTCAATGTAACAGATGGAAGGTGGCATTAGATAATTTTAAACAGACAGCAGATTGGAACAATTTATTTCACCAATACTAGGTGCTTTGTTATACAGCGAGTTGAGGGGTTGCTAAATGATTCTTTTTTTTTTTTTTTTTTTTTTTGAGACGGAGTTTCGCTCTTGTTGCCCAAGCTGGAGTACAATGGTGTGATCTCCGCTCACTGCAACCTCTGCCTCCCAGGTTCAAGCGATTCTCCTACCTCAGCCTCCTGAGTAGCTGGGATTACAGGCACACGCCACCACTCCTGGCCAATTTTCTGTATTTTTAGTAGAAACAGGGTTTCACCAAGTTAGCCAGGCTGGTCTCGAACTCCTGACCTCAGGTGATCCGCCTGCCTTGGCCTCCCAAAGTGCTGGGATTACAGGCGTGAGCCACCACGCCCAGCCATGATTCTCATTCTTAATGGTGTACATTTTGAAGTGATTCATACTTCATAGTAAGGATAAAGGCAATGATAAGATTGTTCTACTAAAGCACAAGAAAACAATATCACCGTATTAACCAGAAGTTTAAAATTTAATCTCATTCTATGTTCTCTATTGCGTAAACTTCTATCCTGGAAGCAAATATTTTAGTGATGAGTATGAAGGGGAGGACCACAAAACAAAATGGTGGACTTCTTATTAATGGTTACAGATAAATCAACCCATGAGAAAATGGGCTCATGCACTTTTCTTCACATAAGATGAGAGAAGGAAATACCACTTCTATGGCCTCTGCCTGTTCATAGGTTCCCCCTCATCCTACAAGACTAATAGAAAAAGCAGAAGATTCAAATAAACACAATCAGAAATGTTAAGGGGGATACCACCACTGACCCCACAGAAATACAAACAACCATCAGAGAATACTATAAACACCTCTATGCAAATAAACTGGAAAATCTAGAAGAAACGGGTACATTCCTGGACACATACACCCTTCTCAAGACTGAACCAGGAAGAAGTTGAACCCCTGAATAGACAATGAGTTCTGAAATTGAGGCAGTAATGAACAGCCTACCAACCAAAAACAGCCCAGATCCTGATGGATTTACAGTTGAATTCTACCAGAAGTACAAAGAAGAGCTGGTACCATTTCTTCTGAAATGATTCCAAACAATTGAAAAGCAGGGACCACTCCCTAACTCATTCTATGAGGACAGCATCATCCCGATACCAAAACCTGGCAGAGATGCAACAAAAAAAAGAAAACTTCAGGCCAATATCCCTGATGAACATCGATGCAAAAATCCTCAATAAAATACTGGCAAGCCAAATCCAGCAGCACATCAAAAAGCTTATCCACCCCAATCAAGATGGCTTTATCCCCAGGATGCAAGGGTTGGTTCAACATACACAAATCAATAAATGTGACTCATTGCATAAACAGAACTAAAGACAAAAACAGATATAATTATCTCAATAGACGCAAAAAACACCTTTGATAAAATTCAACATTGCTTCATGTTAAAAACTCTTAATAAACTAAATATTGAAGGAACACACTTCAAAATAATAAGAGCCATTTATGACAAACCCACAGCCAATAGCATACTGAATGGGCAAAAGCTGGAAGCATTCCCCTTGAAAACCAGCACAAGACAAGGATGCCCTCTCTCACCACTCCTATTCAACATAGTGTTGGAAGTCCTAGCCAGGACAATCAGGCAAGAGAAAGAAATAAAGTGTATTCAAATAGGAAGAGAGGAGATCAAATTGTCTTTGTTTGCAGATGACATGACCCTATACCCCATTGACTCAGCGCAAAAGCTTCTTAAGTTGATAAGCAACTTCAGCAAAGTCTCAGGATGCAAAATCAATGTGCAGAAATCACAAGCATTCCTATATACCAACAATAGACAAGCAGAGAGCCAAATCATGAATGAACTCCCATTCACAACTGCCACAAAGAGAATAAAATCCCTAGGAATACAGCTAACAAGGGAAGTGAAGGACCTCTTCAATGGGAACTACAAACCTCTGCTCAAGGAAATCAGAGAGGACACAAGCAGATGGATAGGAAGAATCAATATCGTAAAAATGGCCATACTGCCCAAAACAATTTATAGATTCAATGCTACTCCCATTAAATTACCATTGACATTCTTCACAGAATTAGAAAAAAGTATTTTAAAATTCATATGGAACCAAAAAAGAGCTCGCATAGCCAAGACAATCCTAAGCAAAAAGAACAAAGCTGGAGGAATCATGCTACCTGACTTCAAACTATGCTACAAGGTTACAGTAATCAAAACAGCATGGTACTGGTATTTTTAAAATAGACACATAAACCAATGGAACAGAATACATAACTCAGAAATGAAACTCATATCTACAACCATCTGATCTTTGACAAACCTGACAAAAACAAGCAATGGGGAAAGGACTCCCTATTTAATAAATGGTGCTGAGAGAGATGGTTAGCCATATGTAGAAAACTGAAACTGGATCCCTTCCTTACACCCTATAAAAGTTAACTCAAGATGGATTAAAGACTTAAATGTAAAACCCAGAACTATAAAAACCCTAGAAGAAAATCTAGGCAATACTATTTAGGACATAGGCATAGGCAAAGATTTTATGATGAAATTGCCAAAGGCAACTGCAACAAAAGCAAAAATTGACAAATGGGATCTAATTAAACTAAAGAGCTTCTGCACAGCAAATGAAACTATCATCAGAGGAAACAGAAAACCTACAGAATAGAAGAAAATTTTTGCAATCTATCCATCTGACAAAGGTCTAATATCCAGAATCTACACGGAACTTAAGAAAATTTACAAGAAAAAAACAAACAATCCCATCAAAAAGTGGGCAAAGAATATGAACAGACACTTCTCAAAAAAAGACATCCATGCATCCAACAAACATATGAAAAAAAGCTCAACATCACTGATCACTAGAGAAATGCAAATCGAAACCACAATGAGATACCATCTCACACCAGTCAGAATGGAAATTATTAAAAAATCAAGAAACAACAGATGCTGGCAGTATTGAGGTGAAATAGGAAAGCTTTTATACTGTTGGTGGTAATTTAAATTAGTTCAACCTTTGTGGAAGACAGTATGGCAATTTCTCAAAGATTTAGAACCGAAAATTGACCCAGCAATCCCATTACTGGGTATATACCCAAAGGATTATAAATCATTCTGTTATAAAGACATACACATACATATGTTCACTGCAGCACTATTCACAATAGCAAAGACATGGAATCAACCCAAATGCCCATCAATAACAGACTGGATAAAGAAAGTGTGGTACACATACACCATGGAATACTATGCAGCCATAAAAAGGAACAAGATCATGTCCTTTGCAGGGAAATGGATGAAGCTGGAAGCCATTATCCTCAACAAACTAACGCAGGAACAGAAAACCAAACACCACATGTTCTCTTATAAGTGGGAGGTGAACAATGAGAACACACAGAGACAGGGAGGGGAACAACATTCACTGGGGCCTGTTGGGGGAGGGTGGGCCAGGGGGAGAACATTAGGGAAAAGAGCTAATGCGTGCTGGGCTTAATACCTAGGTGATGGGTTGACAGGTGCAGCAAACCACCATGGTACACGTTTGCCTATGTAACAAACATGCACATCCTGTACATATACTCTGGAACTAATAAAAACCTACATATTGGCTACGACACACTACTCAGGTTATGGGTGCATTAAAATCTCAGAATTCACCACTATAGAATTCATCCACATAACCAAAAACCACTTGTACCCAAAAGCTATTGAAATTTTTAAAAATATTAAAAATAAAAATGAAGTTAAGGTATAAGGTCTACAGTTGCAGCTCTCACTGTGCTTTTTGTTTGTGTACATTATAGAATAAAATGTAATTGCAGAGTTTTTCAGGAAAGAAAAATCACCCATAGTCCCTCACTTTTATATTGCTTTTAAAACTTTGAGGTCTTCATGTATAAAATTTTCTCAAAGTAAATATTTCTTCAAATTAATATTTTTACTTTGGAGTACATAATTTTATTCTATAATTTGGCATCTAAAACATGTACAATGATTGACAATCAAATGAATGTTCCCATATATAACAAAAATTCAGAGGCTAAATGACAAAATTATCTTACCATAATAAATAAAATCCTAACCCAATGGCCCCATATTGCTAATTTGTCTTCAGTAAATATACTTGAACTAAACCTACACATGAACTTAAACTAACATCACTAATTTTTCATACACACAAAGAAAACACCAAATTTGTGTTTATTGAACATAATCTAAATAGTTCTTCTTCCAAGAAAAGCACTATGTGATATAATTTGAAACACTTCAGAACATTTAATTATTATAGAACTTCTGAACCTTGTGTTTTTATCTTTATAACCTTATTGACTAGCACAGGGCCTGGCATATTGTCAGGGCTTTAAAAAGTGATGAGTAAATAAATTAGTATTACAATATTCTATTTGGGGTTCTATCCGTAACATAAACATGTCTGATTACACCTCTAGGCAGCATTATAATGTTGTTCTTACAAATTTTTCAAAAAAAAAAAATTCTGAAACATTGCTTTGCAAATCCACACCTAAAGTGATATCTCAAGAATAGGAGAAGTGGAGAATTTGGAGACTTTACCCTAAAAACCCTAGGAACCAAGTTAGATAGGATCTTGAAATAATTGGCTTAAAAATAGTAACATTTGACCTTAAAACCATAATTCTAAAAGAAAAGCAAAATGCTATTGCCACTCTTAATTGCATCTGTAACTATGTGTGTGTGTGTCTGTGTGTGTATGACTGATATTAGCATTTAATACTGCCATTTTCAAGTACTACAAAGGTTTAGTGTTTCATTGCCTAATCTGTATATAGACAACTCTATTGTAAGTCCAGGACATGGAATTTAACAGAAGCCCACCAAAGACATGTAGAAATTTTCTCTGAGGGAATAACTGGTCTAAATTTGGAGGGGCAAGAGAAAAAGTTTTATTTTAGATTATATTTTGCTATAAAATCATATTATCTTGTTCACACTGAAAGTGGCTTTCGAACTGTGAAATGGGCAGAGGTTGGAAGAGTGTGGAGGGCTCAGAGGAAGACAGAAGGATGACGGAAAGTTGGATCTTCCTAAAGACTTGCTGAATGGTTGTGACCCAAATGCTGATAGTGATATGGACAGAGATGGCCAGGTGGATGAGGTCTCAGATGGAAATGAAAAACCTATGGGAAGTGGAGCAGTCACTTCTGTTAAGCTTTAGCAAAGAGCCTGGCTGCACCGTGCCCCTGCCAAGGGATATGCACAACTTCGAGCTTGAGAGTGATGATTTACGGTATCTGGTGGAAGAAATTTCTAACCAGCAAAACATTTGAGATGTAGACTGGCTGCTTCTAGCAGCCTAGGCTCATATGTACAAGCAAAGAAATGACCTAAAACTGGAACTTATATTTAAAAGGGAGCATAAAAGTTTACAAAATTTGTAGCATAGCCATGTGGTAGAAAAGAAAAGCCCATTTCTGGGTGAAGAATTCAAGCAGGCTGCATCAATTTGCATAAGTAAAGACGAGCCAAGTCTAATAGTCAAGACAATAAAGAAAAGGCCTTGGAGACATTTCAGAGACCTTTGCAGCAGCCCCTCCCATCACAGGCCCAGAGGCCTAAGAGGACAGAATGGTTTCCTGGGCCAGGCCCAGAGCCCCACTTCCCTGCACAGCCTTGGGACACTGTTTCCCCACATCATAGTCACTCCAGCTCCAGCTTCAGGTCAGATACAGCTCAGATACAGATACAGCTCTGGTCACTGCTTCAGAGGGTGCAATCTGTAAGTCTTGGCAGCTTCCATGTGATGCTAAGCCTGTGAGTATGCAGCAGATAAGAGCTGAGGCTTGGGAGCCTCTTCCTAGATTTTGCAGGATGTATGGAAAAGTCTGGATGTCCAGGCAGAAGCCTACTACGGGGGAGATTCCTCATGGAGAACCTCTATTAGAGCAGTACAGAGGGGAAATATGGGGTTGAAGCCCCCACAAAGATTCCACTGGGGCACTGTGATGGTTAATACTGAGTGTCAACTTGATTGGATTGAATGATGCAAAGTATTAATCCTGGGTATATCTGTGAGGGTGTTGCCAAAGGAGATTAACATTTAAGTCAGTGGGTTGGGGAAGGCAGATCCACCCTTAATCTGGATGGGCACCATCTAATCAGCTGCCAGTGAATATAAAGCAGGCAGAAAGATGTGAAAAGGTTAGACTGGCATATCCTCCTGGCCTACATCTTTCTCCTGTGCTGGATGCTTCCTGACCTTGAACATCGGACTCCAAGTTCTTCAATTTTGGAACTCGGACTGGCTATCCTTGCTCCTTAGCCTGCAGATGGCCTATTGTGCGACCTTGTGATCATGTGAGTTACTACTTAATAAACTCCCCTTTATATATATACCCAGAGTGGTAGATCCACTGACAGCTTAGACCCTGCTCCTGGAAAAGCCACGACACTCAACACCAGCCCATCAGAGCAGTAGTGGGGGCTGAACCTTGCAAAGCCACAGGGGTGGAGCTGCCCAAAGCCTTGGGAGCCCATCCCTCACACCAGTGTGTGCTGGATGTGGGACATGAAGTCCAAGAAGATCAGTTTGGAGCTTTAAGGTTTAATGACTGCCCTGCTGGGTTTTAGATGCATGGGGCCTGTAGCCCCTTTATTTTGGCCAAATTCTCCTATTTGGAATGAGAGTGTTTACCCAGTGTATCTTGGAATACCTCCATTGTATCTTGGAATAATGAAATTCTAACTTTTTTTTCCAAAAACATTCTAAGGCATGGCTTTTCAAATTCTTTTCTAAAAACAAGCATAGGAGAAGTGGGACCTGGAGAAATTTTTACCTTTAAAAACCCTAGAAACCAAGCATATAAGATGATAAAATGATTGCTTTTAAAATAATAAAATAATATTTTGACTTTAAAACTTTATTTTTAAAAGCAAGAAAAATTGCTATTACTGGCCTTAATTGTACCTATTCATTTTTCTATTTGTGACTGAAATAAGCATTTAAGGTGATCATTTTCAAGTATAAAAGTTTACACTACATTATACAATCTGTGCAATCAACCTCACTATAAACTCAACACATAGAAGTTAACAGAAGTGGGTGGGCACAGTGGCTCATGCCTGTAATCCCGGCACTTTGGGAGGCTGAGTCAAGTGGATCACTTGAGGTCAGGAGTTTAAGACCAGCCTAGGCAACATGGTGAAACCCCATCTATACTAAAAAAAAGTTCAAAAATTAGCTGACATGCTCACTTGAACCCAGGAGGCAGAGGTTGCAGTGAGCAGTGGGCCAAGATCGTGCCACTGCACATCAGCCTGGGTAACAGAGCGAGACTCTGTCTCAAAAAAAAAAAAAAAAAGAAAAAAGAAAGAAAAAAGAAAAAGAAATTAACAGAAGTCACCAAAATCATGTTGAAATCATAATTAAGGCAATAAGCAGTTTAAGCAGGCAGGGTTGGGAAAATTATGTTTTAGATTATGCTTCTCTATAAAAATGAATTAATTTGTTCATACTGAAACTTTGTCTAACACTATTGTCTGTTGCATAGCTCTTCGAATAAGGCAGATCCACAGTAGAAAATTAAAACGTTTCACTTCTAGTACAGGTTTATGGCCTGTACCACAGAGAAAGATTAGAAATGGCATCAGTATATCAAATAAGCGTTTACAAATGAACAATAAAATTTTGTCTCCATTTTTTAAAGCACAGCCTTTTACCTTGAGACCAATACACAACACTCTAGATGAAATAAATCAGCATTATTTACTTCAGCTTGATATAATATTAATTGTTATATGGCTAAATAAAATGGGTATTTGTATGATAATATTTAGCTTAACTTACTCTCTGGTTATGTATATAATGAAACTAGAGACGAAAGAAAAAATGGAGTAGTCATCATGAGCAAATAAGAGAAAAGAAAGCAGATAAGAAAAGATGGAAACAGGCCAGTTGCGGCGGCTCACGCCTGTAATCCCAACACTTTGGGAGGCCGAGGCAGGTGGACCACCTGAGGTCGGGAGTTTGAGATCAGCCTGGCCAATATGGTGAAACCCCGTCTCTACTAAAAATACAAAAATTAGCCGGGCCATGGTGGCATGCGTCTATAATCCCAGCTACTCAGGAGGCAGAGGCAGGAGAATCACTTGAACCTGGGAGGCAGAGGTTGCAGTGAGCCAAGGTTATGCCGCTGCACTCCAGCCTGGGAGACAGAGCAAGACCCTGTTTCAAAAAAAAAAAAAAGAAAAGAAAAGAGGGAAACACTACTGAGCATCTACTCTGCTACATGAACCAATTCTTGGGTATCCTTCTCCCCATCTTAGAGACGAAGAAGCCAGACTCAGAGAGCCTGTGTCACTTATCCATGGTCACTGAACCAGTAAGTGATAGAGTCAGGTTCGGACACAGGTATGTGTGACTCCAAAGCCTGTGAACCTCCAAGTGCACACAAAGAAGAATGAATCCACAGCCCTCAGTAGCCATACCATGACGTTAAGCCACTGCTAACACATCCTCTTGCTGGCTAGGTAAGAAATCCAACTATACGAATATATTTCCAATTACTGACAAGATATTACAGTTTTAAATTTAACTTAAAATTTCATTTTTTCTTTAGTTTAGCCTACAGTTTATTTATAAGCTTCTGGAAGACATTAAAGTAGACTTAAACAAATGGAAAAACATTTCCTATTCTTGAATAAAATGACTCAATAGTTCTTCACAAATAAACTTATAAGTTAATACAATCCCAATTAAAAATATCAACAGACTATTTTATACTTGGGCATGTTGATACTAAAATTTCTGTGGAAAATCAAACATGAAAGATTATCCAAGAAAACATTGAAAAAGAAAAACTACAATGGTATAGTAGCCTCAACAAGCATTAAACCATACTAAAAAGTGTCTATAATTAAAACATTACAATACTAGTACATGACTAGACAAACTGACCAGTGAATTAGAGTGTCCAGAAACAAATGCAAGTACATACAGAGACTTAGTATGTGATACAGGTAGTATCTCAACTCACTGGGGGTAAAGATAGACTTCTTAATAAGTGGTATAGGTACCACAAGGTAGCCGTCTGAAAAAGATAAAACTAGATCCCTATCTCATATCATATATGAGAATAAACCCCAAATGGATTTGGAATCTGAATGTCAATAAATGAAGCTATACAAGTTGCTATGGTTTGAATGTGTCCCCCCAAAGTTCATGTGTTGGAAACTTAATCCTTTATCCTCATGAATGAATAAATGCTGGCTCTGCCCTCATGAACAAATTAATGTCCCTATCATGAGAGTAGGTTTGTTATCATGGCTTTGTTATAAAACCAAGCTTTCTTGGGCTTGCTCGCTCTGTCTTACCATGTGATGCTTCCTGCCATGTCCTGATGCAGAAGGAAGGAGACTTCCCAGCCTCTAGAACCATGAGCTAAATCAATCTCTATTCTTTATAAATCACCCAGTCTGTATATTGGATTATAGCAACAGAAAATGAACGAAGACAAAAGTACCACAGGAAACAAGGATAACTGTGGTATAGGGAAAAGCTTTCTACATCAAGAATCAAAATGTAGAGTAAATAAAATATTGGTAACTTGACCACATAAAACTAAACTTTTTTTCATGGTGTAAAAATTTTTAAACCACCGTAAACAAGTGACAATCTGAGATAAAATATTAGGAAGATATATCCATAGACAAGAGGCCAATACTCCTAATATTCAAAGAACACTTGAGGGACAGTAGACAAGAGCCCAATAAACAGAAAATTCACAAAAAAACAAGATATATAAATGGCCCTCAAATGTGAGAAAATGTTCAAACTCACTCATAATTAAAGAAAAGCAAATTAAAGCAAGACTGAGATACCACTTCTTGCTTGTCAGGCTAGCAAAAACTAAAAAGCAAGACAACATACTTTGTCGGTGAGACTTTGGGAAAATAGCCACTTTCAAATTGATAAACCCTTCTGAAGAGAAACGTAGCACTATCTAACAAGTACTTGCCTTTAACTCAGCAATCTCAACTCTAAAAATCTACCCTGAAGATACACCTCCAACAATATAAAAATATGAAAGAACAAAGTTATTCATTGAAGCACTGTTTGTAATAGCAAAATATTGGAAATAACCTAAGTACCTGGGGTGGGCAGAATAATGGGACCTCAGAGAAGCCCATGTCTAATCCTCAGAACCTGTGAATGTATCTCCTTACATGGCAAAAAAGGACTTTGTAGATCTGACTCAGCTCAGGATTTTAAGATGGGAAGAGAAGAGTATCCTGTATTATCCAGGCCCAGTGTAATCACAAGGGTCCTAAAAGTGAAAGATGGAGGCAAGAGAGTCAGAATTAGAGAGAAATGAAGATGCCATGCTGCTAGCTTAAATGTGGAGGAAGGGCCCATGAGCCAAGGAATGCAGGCAGCCTCTAGAAACTAAAAAAGGCAAGGAAAGAGGTTTTCTCCTAGACCCTCCAGAAGAAATGCAGCCCCCCTCACATCTTGATTTTTATCCATTGAGAACCATTTCAAACTTATGGGCCTTCAGAAATATAAGATAAACAATTTTATGTTGTTTTAAATCACTAAGTTTGTGATAATTTGTTATAGCAATAGAAAACTAATACAGTGTACATACATCATTTGAATAAATTTTGATATAGCTACACAATAAAATTCTATGCAACCATTTTTTTAAATGATAAAGATCTCTATGAATTGATTTGGAGTGGTTTCCAGGATACACTGCTAAATGAAAAATGCAAAGTAAACAATGTATCAATGATATGCTACCCTTCACACATGAGAGAAGGGGGCATAAGAAAATACTCATATAGCTATTAACTGTACCAAATCAATGTAGGAAGGACAAACCAAAGATTTATCTTGGTTAAGAGATTAAACACCTATAGAGGAAGGGTGGGAACAGGGTATTATAAAGAGGAGGGGGAATGGGAATGAGTTAATAGGGAGAAAGAGGAAGAACATTTCTTGGACTGTATCTTTTTTGTTTGTTTAAGACGGAGTCTCGCTCTGTCACCCAGGCTGGAGTGCAATGGTGCAATCTCGCCTCACTGCAACTTCCACTTCCCAGATTCAAGCGATTCTGCTGCCTCAGCCTCCCAAGTAGCTGGTATTACAGGCACCTGCCACCACACCCAGCTAATTTTTGTATTTTTAGTAGAGACGGAGGTTTCACCATGTTGGGCAGGCTGGTCTCAAATTCCTGACTTCAGGTGATCTGCCTACCTCGGCCTCCCAAAGTGGTGGGATTACAGGCATGAGCTACCGTGAATGTATCTTTTTATATAGCTTTGACTATTAGAACCATAGCAATGTTTCATATACTCCTCAGCCCTATAATTAATTAAAACCAACCAGATGTGGAGAGAATATAAAGTATAACAAATAAATCCAACTGCATTACAAGTCAATAAACTAACACTGAAGGAGCCGGGAGAAACTAACCTTATCAACTTAGGAAAACAATATTTTGACTGGATACTGTGAAGACAAAAAGAACATGCAAATAACGTCCTCTAGTTATTGAATCTGTTTCTCACAGGGGTACGTATTGGCAACTCTAAAACTATTTTACATGTCTACTGGGATTGAAGTGAATATAGTGTAAGTGTCTCAGTACCTGAGGAAAAAAAACTTATGAATGAAGAAAGGGAAAGAGCTAGAATGAAATGTGTCACACTGGATTGGAAATAGAAGTGTCAATATGAACTTCTGGTTTAGAAAATATACACAGATAGGTAGATATAGAAATAAATACAGATGTGTGTCTATGCATGGGTTCATATACATACATGTCTTTGCTAAGAGGACAATCATCATAACAGTAAGCATACCCAGAGCCCAGGTCTTGATTTCCAAATATCATTCTCTGACAAAAGGAACCAGGACTCCATGAAGAAGTCATTAATTCCAGGCCTGGAGCAGGAACAATATAAGATAAGTCTGGCATATATTGTGATCACAGAAAAGAAGCAGGTACTCAAAAAAGGATGGGTTCTATTAAAAAGATATAGACAGCAAATGGAAGTTGGTCAAAGTCAAGGCTGAAACAATCTGAGCCGCAAAATAAATAATGATGGTACTAGTTTATAACCCATAGAGTAAAATGTCCACGAAAACATATTCATATAAATAATTGGATAAATAAACACACAAAGAAGGGACAGCTCTTCCAATTAACAAACACAGATGAAATGAAGTAAATAAAAAAATCACTATTAGGCAAACCTCAGAGTAATAACTGTTGCATGTAGGATCCCACCAATGAAAGATGAAATCAGTGGGCAAAAGTTCAAGAAGAAGCAGAATATTAACAAAGTCTCAAAGTATCTCCTCAAAGATATTTATCAATTAGAAAGAAAAAATAGTAACTTTACAGTGTATATAAACTTGATGGATACAACCTTAACCAAGTGATCAAGGTTAACACCACTAGCAATAAGACATATCAACTTCATGTATCCTCTGATACAATGCAACAAGGAAGACACAAAAGCATTTTGTGGTTTAAGAAAAATAAGCAAAAACATTCACAATCTCAATCTAATCATGAGAAAATATTGAACAAACCCAAAGTAAGAAATTCTACTAAATAAATGACCAGTATTTCTCAAAAGTACTTATCATAAAAGCCAAGGAAAGAAAGAATAACTGTCACAGATGGGAGGAGATTAAGAAGACACCAATTAAATGTGATGGGAGATCTTGGGTTTGATCCTGGAACAGAAAAGGGACTTTAGGAAAAAACTGGTGAAATATCAAAAAAAAAAAAAAGTCAGTGGTTAATAGTATTATACCAATATTAATCTCCTGGTTTTGATCATTGTACAATGACTTTGTAAATTGTTAATATTAGAGAAAGCTGGATAAAGGATATACTTGAACTCTCCATGTTTTGCACCTTTTCTGCAAATCTAAAATTATTTCAAAATTAAACATTTTTTTAAAAAATATGGATTCACTTTTATTCTGAATGTCATGAGTTTATTCAAGTCTAATAATACTTCAGATTGTTTTCCTTAATACTCAACATTAAAGACATCTATGGGGGCTTTTTTCTCTCTCTCTAGAAATCCTCCTCCTCCTGCTGCCCTAAATTCTTCATTACCTTAAGGAACCAGGTAAAGTAGAAACAAGACACGTAGAAGTCTAAAGATTTTAATAGCAAGGTTACCTGAAATTCTGTTTGAAATATGGTAGGGTGACTATGTGTCTGTCTGTGTACATATTATCAAAATGTATAAAGAAGGCAAAAACAATTATTAAAGCTATAGGATCATTTTTAATCATTTTGCACCTGAAACCCTGCATATAGTAGGCATTCTGAAAATGCCTCACAGAATTAATAAATAATAAAGCAATCCACCCCCTTGCCCAAGCAATGAAGAACAAAAATTAATGAAAATTTGCTCTCTTCAGATTTATGAAAATAAAATTATAGCTTGAAGGAGGAAAACAAAAAAAAAAGCTTTCTGATGGTTACTGGATTCATTGGTCTCACTTAAGTTTGTGAACAAATCTAAAAACTGTGTGTCTGCCCTGGAGAAGTGTCTGTCCTGGACCCATTGTTTGCATGGAAGGGCTAGGCAGCCAAGGATCAGCTTGGTGGCTTGACCTTTCTTTGCCATTTATCTACCTTTGTAGAAAAGTGCCTGTGGCACTAATGACCTTTATTAACTGTTCTACTTTCACTTCCTACCATTTCTGGACATCAGAATATAGGAAATATTAAAAGTATTTTCATTAGCTCCCCAAGTGACTGCAGACATATTAATATCTGCCCCACATTTTAAGAGATTTGGTGGACATTTTTAGTAGGCTTTTTAAAAGTTAAATAATGCATAACAGTATTTGCATTTAGATACAGTCCTTCTTACTGTAACTAAGCTAACTTATTTCCATTCATTCCAGCTTTGAAAGAGAAAGACACAGCAGGTTGCCATTCAAACTTTGAAGACCAGTAAAGGTCAAGATGCACTTTTCAAAGGGGCTGTGTGGGCAGAACCTGGTAAGCAGTTTCTTTATCTGAGCCAGTTAAAGACTTAGTATGTGACCCCTAATATTTACTGTACAGTGTCTAGCTTCGGTATGCTTATAAAGAATGGACCTCATACCAAGACAGCTGGATATCCACACGCAAAAGAGTAAAGTTGGACCCTTACTTCATACCATACATAAAAATTAACTCAAAATGGACCCAAGACCTAAATTTAAGAGCTACAACTAGAAAACTTTTAGAAAAAAAACATAGGAGTAAATCCTTATGAAGTTGGATTTGGCAATGGTTTCTCTGATACGACACCAAAAACAACAAAAGAAAAATAAACTGGACTTCATAAAAATTGAAAATGTGTGTGTCAAGGGACACTGTCAAGAGAAAAAAAAAAAAAAACACCTGCGAATGGGAGAACATATTTACAAATCTTATAGCCAATAAAAATCTAGTATCCATAATATGTAAAGTACTCTTTTTTTTTTCTCATGATGTCTCGGTTTACTGCTCCCCTATTGGGCTTTCAGTTTAATAAACACATAGGATCTCTAATTACAAGTGAAGAAAATGAAGGTTCATGACAAAACACAACACATTGGAGACACTTGTTAAAATATTTTCTCAAAAAAATATGACTGTCCATTTTGACTTGTTTTGGTGCCATTCAAAATGTATAAAAAGCCTCAGCAACTAAATGAAGACTGAGTTTCAAGGAAAACAAAAAAAGTAAACAAGCCAGCACTGCATGTCTTAACTGAATTTTTACATGGATTTGCAGGTTTAATTCTACTTGCATACATAGCATCTTTGTTTTAATCTAACGGATTTCGAGAAGATCACATTGTACGCACTTGTAGAGTTTAACGTCTAAGTAGAATATGTCTATGCCGTAACGTGATTTTGAAAAATCAGAAATTACAGTCCATTGAATACATGATTATGAGGATGCATGCAATCATCTTCAAAGCTGTTGCCATCAGTACTCAGAGCAAGTTGCCTGGTATCTTGTTGAGACCTCACCTTCTGCCCTTCATGTCTGTCTTGCGGTAAATCAAGAGGCAAACCAGAGGCCAGCTCTCAGCACCAAATGGTCAGTGTCGCCCCCTCATCTTCTCACTGGGATCTCATCACCAATGTGCTCAACCCCTAAGTTGGCACCCACAGGAGACTTCCCTGCAGCCCTCTCCAGCCACAAGATGTCACGGTCAAGCGCTTAGAAATGCAGGACATGTTATGGAGCACGATGCTGAGGAGGAAGACCAAGACGCAAGCCATCAAGATGACAGTGCACACCCTCAACCACATGGAGCTTTTCACCATGCCCCACCTGTCCTGCTCCTCCTCCGCCACCCCCTGGGGAGCCCTGCCTTGCAGAGGCTGCTGTCCAGCAGGGATGGTCACCACAGTGACGGACTTCTGCAGGTTCCTGGGCAGCAGGCGGCGGCTCATATCTCCAGGCAGCAGCGCGTGCTCCTTGGAGATGGGCAGGGGCAGCATGTAGCACCCACTGCCGGGAAGTCTAATGAAGACCGGCATGTGCTCCGAAGCGTGTGGAATGGTGATGACAGCCAGGACCTCGGGGTCGTCGAGGAGCTGCGACACGGAGAAGCCAGGGGGCAGCTTGGTGACACTGCTGCACCAGGGGCATCGCACGTCCTTCTGGCTGGTCCTCGTCTGCTGGAGGCAAACTGAACAGCAGGTGTGCTTGCAATCCAGCAACTTGGCCTTCACTAGGGGCTGTAGTAATTAAAACAGATCTGACATTCTAGCAGAGTCCTGGGACAGCGTCTCCATGGTGGACCTTGAGCAGGAAGGACAAGGCCAAGGGGAAGGGGAGGGAGCTGGTCTTCAGAGGCCGCCGCTCTGCGTCTTTCCAGTGCAGGTCATGGGGAGCTCAGACATCCAGCACTCACAGGTGTGTTTATTTTGTCAAAGGCCAGGGCGACCTCAGTGACAGACAGCTCAGAGCCAGCAGCGGGGCACATCTTCTTTCAAAACACCCAGGAATACAAGGCCAGCAGCAATGGAAATTTTCAAAGACCATGGCTTCTGGAAACAGTGGTTCCCAAGGAAAACAATGCAATATGATTATTTATCCTCCAAACTGAATCTGTCACTGAATCCCTTTCACTCCATTCTGAGCATGATGACATCAAGTGGAAATGGTACGCGTTTGGGAGGCAAGAGCCAGGAAGCACAAGTTTGAGACTGAGCTTTCTTCAGCGGACCTTTCTCCATGGCGGGTTCAGGCGCTCGCTACAGAGGCCACGGACGCTACAGCTTCGCGGGGTGGTCCTGGGTGCCCCCCCAGCTGAGCCAGACACGCCCTACGGCCAGCGGCCGCCGCGAGCCACAAAAAAAGACACAAAAAAGACTAGAACTGACATTTCGCCAAAGCAGATATACAAATGGCCATTAAGCCCACGAAAACATATTCAATGTTATTAGCCATTATGGAAATTCAACTCAAAACCAGAATGAGATATATTTCAAAACTACCAGATGACTAGAATTTGGGGAAAAAAAAAGAGAGAGAGAGAGAAAATAAGATTTGGTGAGGACATAAAAAATGGTAACCCTTACACTTTACAGTGGGAATGTAAAAAACTGTGGCCATGGTGGAAAAGAGTTTGGTGGTTCCTCAATAAGTTAAGCATAAAATTACCATATGACTCCGCAACTCCATTACTAGGTATATACCCAAAAGCATGGAAAACAACTGTTCAAACAAAAACTGGTATAAGAATGTTCACAGCAGCACTATACACAATATCCAAAAGGTAGAAACAACCCAAATATCCACCAACATATGACTAGGTAAACAAAATGTGGTATATCCATACAATGGATGATATTCAGCCATAAAAAGGAATGAGGTACTGATACATGTTACAACACGGATGAATCTTAATTGGAGGAAGCCAGACACAAAAGACTACATATTCTATGATTTCATTTACAGAAAATGCCCAAAATAGGCAAACCCATTGAGACAGAAAGCAGATGAGTGGTTGCAGAAAGCATATTAGTGGTTGCAAAGGGCTGAGGAAGGAGAGGAGGAATTGGAAGTGACTGGTTAACAATTACAGGGTTTCCTTTTGGAGTGATAAAGTGTTACAGAATTAAATAGTGGTGACAGTTGCACAACACTGTACATGTACTAAATGTCACTGAATTGTGGTAGACTTTAAAATGGTGACGTTTATATGATGTGTATTTTTTTCACAAGTGAAAAAAATTAACTTCAGAAGAATGACTTCAGATAAGGAACATGGGGAGACTACAACAGGTAGTGGGGACAGGAGGTATGGGCAGAAATGAGTCCCAGAACGACAAGCTAAATACGGTGTGGATCCAGGAGTTAAGTCATGCATGTACACCCACTCCCTCAGTGAACTTGTGTTGGCCATGCTGCCCCTTTATGAAAGACACTTCCAGGTTAAGTTCGCTCATACTTGTAGGCTCTGGGCCAACTCCCACTCACTACCTGGTCTTTCTCCCTACAAAGATTGTGCTGCTTTCTTCTCCTCCACCTACTCTACATTCTGGTTCCTTGTCACCAAAAGCTTCTCTAAAAGCACACACTGCACCTTCTTGCTTTCCTTAGAACATAGGACCCTTCCTATTTCAAGATGTTGGTACAGCCTTCTCCTCAAAAAACAAGCAAGTAAAGAAAAAACCAGATGGGGGGCACAAGTATGACAGATACTGGGAGTTATAAGGATTTAAGCAACTTTTAAATGTGCTCATAATAGTTATTTGCTGCTTTAACTTTTATGTATTTGACAAAGCATTTACTGAGCACACACTATATTTTATGTTGCAAAAACCATCAGGTCACATCACTACTCCTCTCAAAACCCTTTAATGGCTTCCCACGTCACTCAGAATACATTTCAAAACAGTTGTCCTGGGTACAAGGCTTGAGCGACCTCTGACCTCATCTCTATCCACTCTCCCCCATCCTTTCAGAGTTCTGGCCATACCAGCCTCTTTGCTGTTCTTCCAACTCACCACGAGTTCTCCCAGCTCAGTGTCTCTGCATTCACTTTCCTTTTGCCTGAAACTCGTTCCCTGGCTATCTGCATGGCTCACTTTGTCATTTCCCTCAAGGCTCTGCTCAAAGGTCACCTTCTGAGGCTTTCACTAACTACTCTACCAAAAATGGGATTTCCCATTCACCCACCCATGGTCTCCCATCATCATCCCTTACCCTGCTTTTTCCCCTCACAGAACTCATCACCACTAACACTCTGTGGTTGTTGCTTTGTTGCATGTGTTCCCACTGGAGTGTAAGTTCCACAAGGGAAGGATTTTGTTCACTATTATGTCTCCCCATCTAAATATTACCTAGTATAGAGCAGAGGCACCTCAATAAACATTTGGTGAGTGAATAAATGGCACATCTAATAAGAAAACTTTTGCTTTAATTACTGACTTTGCTGAGTGCTTACATGGGGCAGATGCTGTGTGCTAAATTCTTGTACGTGGGACATCTCACTTAATCCTCAGAGTAACTCTACAAAGTATCATACTCCTTATTATTAAGCTATATACTCACATGTGGGAAATGAGACACAGGCAGGCTAAAGCAACCTCCCTACAATCAAGAATTAAGTGGGTCTTATCTAAGGGACATAGGAATCAACTTGAAAGAGCTTCCATTAGCCAAAGATGGGATAACTTGAGCAAAAAGAATAATGACTACAACTGATTAAAGAGTTTATAGTCACAATATACAAATAAACAAAAATTATTTGGTAAATTGTGGAGACTTCTAGGGTATCAATTCACTATTCTGAAATTGCTAAATAAAAGGACAGAATCAAGCATTTATTTTGTTTCCTGTACAAACTATATTCCAGGATAACCAGGTAGTAAAAGTTCTTAATAAATTTCCACACAACGAATGTCAAAGGAATGAGAGAATATTTTTAAACTGCCATTTTTTTCAAGCCCTAATGAAGTCACAGATGTAGGCAATGATCATGAGTGGATGGTAAGGCCAGCCGATCACAGGTTGATGGGGAAACTTATAATGGGTAGATCAGGTTGATATGACTAAAGGTAAGAAAACCAGACCTCATGAGCCTTATGATGTGATGTATTAGGAATTACACACTGCCACCTAGAAAAGATTCTTGCTAAAAGAACTGAACTGGAGTCTCATCAAACCTCTAGATTTACCACTTCATAGGAAGAATGAAGTATAGAAGAATATGCTCAGAAATACCATGAGGAGGCAATCAGCCAAATACAAACTGTAGCACATTCCATAGAACAGATGAGCTGGTTTCTTCAACAAATAAATAGTACGACAAGTAGAAAGGGAGGGATATTCTCACAAACTGAGAAAGACTTAGGAGTCATAATAATCAACTATAGTAGGAAAACTTTGCTTGGATCCCTATTTCAAACACAACTGTAAAAGACACCTGTGAAGCAACTGAAATTAGGTTGCATATGATAGGAAGAAATTATTGCTAATTTAGCTAAATATGGTTATATCTATAACCATTCTGTTAGAGAATCATATGGAAATATTACAGGTAAATAGAAATTTGCCTTAAAGTATATTCCAACAAAAAGGGGCAAAAAGGCAAAGGAAGATGGAATAGAAGAAAAAAGATTACCAAAATACTGGTTTTAAAGTTTTTTTAAAAAGTTTTCCTCTCCTCTACATGCACTTTAGCAAGTTAGATTTGCTGGTGGGTCTTAGCATTTCTTTCTAAATTGACAAGATTATATCTTCAGTTAATTGCTTTCAAAACACCTGGCTGACTTATTTTCTTAATATTTGCACTTTTAAAATTTTCTTTTTATCAGCATGCATATATAATTTACCTAAATATAAAGTTTTGGGGTTTTTCTCTCAAAATTCTGAAGATATGGCTCCATAGCCTGCTGGCACTTAGAAGACATTTGAAGCCAGATCAATTTTGGCTCACAAAACACTCTAGAATTCTCAGTTCCTAACACAATATTGAAACTGTTTGTTGTCACTATCACACCACTACCCTGTTCAAGAGCCTGAGTTCCTTGAAAGAGGGGATTGTGCTGTTTACCAAAGTATCTCTAGCTCCTAATTCAACTGGCACGTGATAGACACTCCATAAAGTGTACTAAATGTGTAAATGAATCTTGTAATGCCAAAGGAATACCTCCCAGTGTGTGTCTGGAAGTATGTTTCTTTTTATAATTATATTTGGAACATACTGTATCTTTTACCTGCATGGTAAGATTTCACAGAAAACTAAGGGAGTCTATATACATTCTTCCTTCATTTTATCCTTACGTACACTCAGGCCTTTACAGACTTGTTTCTTCCCTCATATTCTACTGACATGGTTCCTCCCAGGCACTGACCTTTTTTGAAGGCCTTTGACTTCTCTGTAACATTTGACACCGTCGAAAACACCTTCTTTCTTCTTGAAACACTCTATGAACAGATTGCCAGGCCCCAGGTACCTCAACTACAGCTCATTAAGAAATTCAGATGGGAAATTTCTTTTTTATTCTTTTTCTTTTTTTTTTTTTTTGAGACAAGGTCTCACTCTGTCACCCAGGTCATAGTGTAGTGGCATAATCACAGCTCACTGCAACCCTGACCCCCCCAGGCTCAAGCAATCCTCCCACCTCAGACTCCTGAGTAGCTGGAACTATAGGCACACATCACATTGCCCAGCTAATATATATGTATAATATATATTATATATGTAATATAGTCTATAATATATATTACATATATTAGATATTATATTACATGTTATATATTATATATAGTAATATATGTAATATGTATGTGTAATACATAATATATATAATATGTAATATATATGTATTTGTCATATATATGACATATATTGTATATACTATATGCACACATCACATTGCCCAGCTAATATATATGTATAATATATAATATATATTATATATGTAATATAGTCTATATTATAAAATATATTATATATGTAATATAGTCTATATTATAATATATATTACATATATTATATATTACATGTAATAATATATATTATATATAGTAATAGATGTAATATGTATGTGTAATACATAATATATGTAATATGTAATATATATTTCTATATGTCATATAGTATATATACACTATATGTCATATATTATATATAATATATATTAGATATTAGCTGGGCAATGTGATGTGTACCTATAGTATTATATATAATATATATTATTATTAATATATAATATATATAATAATATATAATACATAATGTAATAATATATAACATATTATAAAATATATTATATATTACTAACATATAATATATAACATATAAAATATAATATATTATTTATTAACATATAATATATAACATAAAATATATTATATATTATTAACATATAATATACTTAATATATGTTTATATATAATACAATATAATATATATTATTTATATTATACAGCAATATAATATATTATTTATTATATTATATATTAATATATTTACATTAATTATATATATAATATAATTATATATTTTATATATATATACACACAGAGAGGGGGAGAGAGGGAGAGACAGAGAGAGAGAGAGACAAAGAGACAGAGTTTTGTCATGTTGCCCAGGCTGGTCCCAAACTCCTGGGCTTAAGTGATCCTCCTCCCAAGTAGCACGAGCCACCACGCCTGACTGATCTTTCGTGTTGTTTTGTAGAGATGGGGTTTCACCGTATTGACCAGGATTATAGGCGTGAGCTACCCCACCCAGCCTATACATATTAATATTAAATAACTGTATTTTTTGGTTTATAGCTATGCCTCATTTTCTTAACACCAAAGTCTAACAACAGATATAAAGGTCAAAGTCTAGATCTCATGTATTTTTAAAAAATCTTTAGTTTGTTGCTTGAACACAATAAACAACAAATAAACATCTATTTACTGCCCAACTAATCTTTACATTGACCATAAGTGCTTTGCCTACCTAGCACTGTAGCATAGCATGGACCTACAGAATATGTTCTTCCCTCATTCTCAAAATGCTTTTCCAGCCACTCAGGTGACATAAAATTAGTTTAGGTGTGCCTCCTAGTGGCATTTTAAGGAAGTATTCATTTTTAGAGGAGTTTTTAGATGAGTTTACCACTCATCCACCATCCTAACACAGGCTAGAAAGAAACTGAAGTTTGTTGATAATCTGAAAATATCATTATAACTAGTAGCATGAATCCTCTCCATCACAATCTGAACCAAAGTCGTTAGTTAAAAAAAGAAAACCTTTTGATTTGAGGCCTTTCATAAATTTGGTTAACCAGACTCCAGCGATTGATTTAATTTCATTTCCTGATTGGCTTACTATTAATTGAAAACTTGCTTGGTTTCTATCTCCATTATAGATTATATTAAATCACTGACAATCACCAATTATAATTATGTAGCATCACAGAAAAAGAAGGGAAAAAAATGGTTCTCACCCCAGACCATTACATTGCATTACAGTCCCCTAGAGAGATTAAAATAACAACTCTGTGAAGGTCTGAGGTGGGACCCAAACATTCAAAAGGCCCTAGATGAATCAAATGTGCAGCCAGGATTGGGAGCCTGACCAGTGGTATAAGAGATGGGGTTGAATCATGAGTGGTCTTTTCCCCCAAAAGAAAAAAACAATAACACAAAATTACTGAGCTGTGATTTATCTTTGTTTTTAATCAAAAAATAAAGAACTAAAAAAACTCCAGTAGGATAAGATTTTATTTATTAGGCTTTACTCTAATAAACGTTTTGCTTTATTTCTTCTATTTATCCTTCTCATGAGGTGCCATTCAATTTAAAAATAGCTAAAAGACTGAATCACAGGCTAAAGATGTTATTTACACATGGTATTTCAATCGAATCTTTTTTAAAACTTCATCTTTGAAGACCCTAAAAAGACAACATCTTCTAGCCCAGTAGTCAATTCCATGCGATTTGCAGGGTCCTTTTCAACCCTAGGGACTTCTGGGACATGAGGTCAATTCCAGCCCAGCCTTAGCTATTTGGGTTCACTCAATACATAGGGAGGAGAACCCCCAGGGAGCTTCAGGAATATTGTCATAACAGAATTCTTAAGCCTAGTGGGAGATTCGCTGGTGTTCATCTTATTATACTCCATAACTTACATTTGATATAAATATACTCTGTGGTATATATCAAATACTTCATACTCTTAAAAAGGGAAAGAACAGCTCAAAACCCTAGAATGATGCTGGAAGTTTAATTCCTTCAAGTGGGACACATTCAAGGAACAACCCGATCTTCCGAAACTACTGTAGATGAGGATGTTTCTCTCTAGGCTGCCCCAGGTAGGATGAGAACTCAAGTATCTCTAGAGTTAGAATGCTGGTTCAACCATGTGGGTCTATATTCCCCTGTTCATCCTTTCTTGAAATTAAGAAATAATTAATAAAGTGTATCTTGATCAATAAGAAAAACCTAGTCACCTTAAGCAACGTATGTTGGGAGAATCAATCCACCATGGGCCAAGTCTTCCTGCACGATCTTGCTGGGTAGGATGAGGTCACAGGCCCTGACTGCTCTTTAGCTGGGCCATTTCCCAGAGTTGTGTTTGCAGTAAGCAACCCTGAGGGATGAGGTACCATCTCCTTCCAGTCAAAGAGCAGACTTGCTCATCACTCATGATGAAAGTGATAGAGTCCACAAGCTCAATGTACCTCAGCTATGTCACAAACCCAAAGCATCCATCCCAGCATCCAACGAGGCTCTCCTTCATCTCCTCTATGGGACTTGGAGTGCGTGCCGCTTTCTGTGCTACGAGTAATAAAGTCTTCTGCCAGCATCCATGAAATAATAACAGGCTAATTTATTACAGCAGTCCCCTCTTATCCACAGTTTCATTTTTCACAGTTTGAGTTACCCATGGTCAACCTCAGTCTGAAAATATTAAATGGAAAATTTCAGAAATAAACAATTCGTAATTTTTAAATTACCCATCATTCTGAGTAATGTGATAAAACCTCCCACCATTCCAGCTGGGACATGAATCATCCCCTTGTCTAGTGTAGCCAAGCTGTACACACTACCTGCCTGTTAGTTACCTAACAGCCATCACAGTTATCAGATCAGCTGTCACAATATCACAGTGGCTGGTGTGCAGGTAACCCTTGTTTTACTTAACCATAGCCCCAAAGTAGAAGAGTAGTGATGCTGGCAATTTGGATATACCAAAGAGAAGCAATAAAGTGCTTCCTTTAAGTGAAAGGAATCCTCCCACTTCAAGCAATCCTCCCACCTCAGCGTCCTGTGTAGCTGGGACTATAGTTGTGTAACACCATGCCTGGCTAATTTTTTAAATTTTTTAAATGGAGATGAAGTCTCACTATGTTGCCCAGGGTGGTCTTGAATTCTTGGGCTCAAGCAATCCTCCTGCCATGGTCTCCCAGTGTGCTGGGATTACAGGTGTGAGTCATCATGCTTGATCACATGTAAATTGTGACTAGGTGGGGGAAAGTAACTGAATTCAACCTATAGAGTGTGAGCAAACTTCACAATGAGTAAAAAAAAATTAAAGGGACCTTTATAGCCAATTCAAGATACTGTGATGTGTGTCAACACTCTCCCTACCCACTACATACAAATGTACAATGACACTGATGTATTACATGCTTGTATTATAAAACTCACAGTGACCAAAACAGACTCCCCAGTCAGGGATTCCCAGACCCCTTCTAGGTGGTCTAATAGAAACATAGAAGCCCAGGGAGGAAAAGAAAATCACTATGAAGCTCCAGTGAGGCCACTGCCCAGTGCAGCAGCACCACCTGCTTGGCACAGGCACCAAATACATCCTGTATTAGTTTGCTGGGGCTGCCATAACAAAGGACCACAAACTGGACGGCTTAAGCAACAGAACTTTATTGTCTCTCTTCTGAAGGGGAGAAATCTAAAATCAAGGTGTCTGCAAGGTTTGTTCCTTACTAAGGCTGTGAGAGAAGCGTCTGTTCCAGGCCCCTTCCTTGGCTTGTAAACAGCTGTCTTCATATTCACATTGTATGGTCCCGGTATGAATAGTCCAGTATGAATTGTATGGTCTTGTGTCCAAATTTCTTCTTCTCATAAAGCCATCAGTCACACTGAATTGGGGCCCACTCTAACGACCTCATTTTAACTTGATTACCTCTGTAAAGACCCTATCTCCAAACAAGATCACATTCTGAAGTACTAGAGGTTAAGGCTTCAACATATGAATTTGGAGACAGGAGACACATTTCAACCCATAACACACCCCTTTCGAAAAGGGGACGCAATCGTTGGTCTGCTGCTGAGCTCTTGTTAAAAATGAACCCATGGAGGCTTGTAACTCCCAGGTCTGACATCTCCATTTTGGGGTGGGTCAACCAGGACACAACTACTACGAGGAGAGTAGCTCCCACCCTCTCCCCCTGCCACAACCCACCCCTTGCTCATGGCCCACTGTAAAAGCGGTAGGTTCCCTAAACTCTACGCTGCTCAACTGTGACACAAATCCACTGAGGGCATAGCACTCATTTCGCCCATGCCCATCTTTGTCACCTCGGTGAGTTTTGGAGGACATGGGGAATTAACACCACCACGCTCGTGCTCTTTGCTGTGCTGTGAGTAATAAAGTCCTCTGACTCTGATGTAGTTGTCTCCAGTCTTCTGTAATAGGCTAACACGTTAGCTTGCAAGTAGGGTAAAATCCCAGACCCTTCACAGACCCTGACTTCATGGGGACCAACATAAAGAGTAAAAACCCTGTAGTTTCCAAAGGTCTTTGACAAGGACGTGCTAAGCATCGGACACCTGGCTGATTTGTAAACCTAATACTTGGTCTCGCCTAGGTCACTGCTCTGTTACAATAATTCAGTTGTCCATTCTTTCAATTGTTTCATTGTCCCCAAAGAGATATTTATTCTGCATAAGACACTCTTGTCAGTCATTAAAAACGATAATAGTAACAACAGCAACAAATATTTATGAGGTGAGAAGCATTTTTCTAAAAACTTGAGGCATTGTTCTATATATTTCATCTTTAATCTTTAAAACATCCCTTTGAAGGGGATATTATTACCTCCAGTGTACAGATCAGGAGACTGGGGCACAAGTCACACAGTTAGTCAAGGGTGGGACTGGGATTCAAACTCAGGCAGTCTGGCTTTAGTCTTCATTTTTACCACTAGCTACATGGCTTACAGGAGGACTTTCTACTCCCAGAGCCATAATGGGCCACAGAGGCCTAGACATCTTTGTCTGAAATCTTAGGAAAATAATTCGGGTCAAACTTTTAAGACTTGATTTTTTGACTTGCAACATTTTAAAATGTTTTTTACAACCTGTATTAGGCAATTAGATAATCTTCTGCAGTGCTTTGATCTTTTCTATCCGGCCACGTCTAAATCCAATGTTAAGGTTTCACACTCCATGTTAGTCTCCTATTGCTGCAGTAACAAATTATATGAAGTCCGTGGCTTAAAACAACACCAAGTTCAGAAGTCCAAAATGGGCTGGCAGGACTGCATCCCTGTAGAGGCTCTAAAGAATAATCTGTTTCCTTGCCTTTTACAGCCTCTAGGGGCTTCCTGAATTCCTTGACTCATGATCGTTAAACAATCTTCAAAGCCAGCAGTGTAGCATCTTCAAATCTCTCTTATACTGACTCTCATGCTTCCTTCTTTCTCTTATAAAGACCCTTGTGAGCCAGGCACACATACCTGTAATTCCAGCAATTTGGGAGGCTGAGGCCAGTAGATCATTTGAGGCCAGGAGTTCGAGACCAGCCTGGCCAACATGGTGAAACCTTGTCTCTATTAAAAATACAAAAATTAGCTGGGAGTGGTGGTGCATGCCTGCAATCCCAGCTACTAGGGAGGCTGAGGCACAAGAATCGCTTGAACCCAGGAGGCAGAGGTTGCAGTGAGCCCAGATCATACCACTGCACTCCAGGCTGGGCAACATAGTGAGACTCTCTCAAAAAAAAAAAAAAAAGACAGACCCTTGTGATAACAATGAGTCCATCTGCATAATCCAGGATAATCTCCCCATCTCAAACATTATCTTTGGGGGTGGGGGGCATTATTCTATGTACCACATACTCTAAGCAGTTATCTCTTCCTACAGAATGGAAATTTTTACACAAATTTATCTGGATTGGAGATTTAAATTAGCCCATTCACCAGATAATTAGTAATCCATTTTATCTTGGTTTCAAGGATGCAGCCCAAAGAACATTTTATTGTTGGGGGTCAAAGAGAATGTACGGCTGGAGTACATGTGGTAGAAACTTTAAACATTGTAACAACATAATAGCTTAATTATTTTAAAACATACCTGAAGTCGAGCATTCATAAGCATGAACTCCTTTTGATTTTTCATGCTTTCATTCATAGATTTCGAAAATATAAACCCCATTTTGACCTAAAATGTAAAAAAAGCAAGGAGACTTATAATAATATACTACATGCATTCTTGTATGCTCCACTTTGAGCTACCTTGGGCTTATGACAAAGTAAAAAAAAAAAGTAAAATTTCTGATCTAGGAACACAGTGTGGATTCTAGTTCTTGCTCCTAACTAGCCGCCTGACCTCAGGCATACTTAACGAGTCTGGTCATCATTTTACTCACCTAACACCAACTGATTGAACTAGATAATTTCCAAAATCCTTCCCTGCTTTATAAGTATATGGCTGTTTCCTGATTTTTCTTCCCATCATAAATCTTGAAGAACTGAATTCTTGAAGAAAAAAACAACTCTCTTTTTTTGTGAGGGGAAGGGTGGATACCATCCATCTTCTTACCGCTGTACAATTAGGCAACAGAACCTTTGCATCTGAGGAGGGATGATTAAGAAGATGCCTTGTGCGTCTTAAGAACATATTTCTTTGTGCTCTTTGCATTTGCGTTTTAAGAAGATTGAGCTCTCCCTCTCCCTCCCCCTCCCCCTCCCTCTTTCTACGGTCTCCCTCTCTTGCGGAGCCTGGACTGTACCGCCATGATCTCGGCTCGCTGCAACCTCCCTGCCTCTGGCTCCGGTGATTCTCCTGTCTCGACCTGCCAAGTGCCAGGGATTCCAGGCACGCGCCGCCACTCCTGACTGGTTTTTGTATTTTTGGTGGAGACGGGGTTTTGCCGTGTTGACTGGGCTGATCTCCAGCTCCTGGCCTTGGGTGATCTGCCCGCCTCAGCCTCCCGAGGTGCTGGGATTGCAGACGGAGTCTCGCTCATTCAATGCTCAACGTTGCCCAGGCTGGAGTGCAGTGGCGTGATCTCGGCTGGCTACAACCTCCACCTCCCAGCCGCCTGCCTTGGCCTCCCAAAGTGCTAAGATTACAGCCTCTGCCCGCCCGCCACTCCGTCTAGGAAGTGAGCAGCGTCTCTGCCTGGCCGCCCATCGTCTGGGATGTGAGGAGCCCCTCTGCCCAGCCACCCTGCCTGGGAGGTGAGGAGCATCTCTGCCCGGCCGCCATCCCGTCTAGGAAGTGAGGAGCGTCTCTGCCCAGCCGCCACCCTGTCTAGGAAGTGAGGAGCGTCTCTGCCTGGCCGCCCATCGTCTGGGATGTGAGGAGCCCCTCTGCCCGGCCACCCTGCCTGGGAGGTGAGGAGCATCTCTGCCCGGCCGCCATCCCGTCTAGGAAGTGAGGAGCGTCTCTGCCCAGCCGCCACCCTGTCTAGGAAGTGAGGAGCGTCTCTGCCTGGCCGCCCATCGTCTGGGATGTGAGGAGGGCCTCTGCCCGGCCGCCCCGTCTGGGAGGAAGTGAGGAGCGCCTCTGCCCAGCCACCCCGTCTGGGAGGAAGTGAGGAGCGCTTCTGCCTGGCCGCCCCCTCTGGGAAGTGAGGAGTGCCTCTGCCCGGCCACCACCCCGTCTAGGAAGTGAGGAGCGTCTCTGCCTGGCCGCCCATCGTCTGGGATGTGAGGAGCCCCTCTGCCTGGCCACCCCGTCTAGGAAGTGAGGAGCGTCTCTGCCTGACCGCCCATTGTCTGGGATGTGAGGAGCATCTCTGCATGACCGTCCACCGTCTGGGATGTGAGGAGCGCCTCTGCCCGGCTGCCCCGTCTGGGATGTGAGGAGCGCCTCTGCCCGGCCGCCACCCTGTCTAGGAAGTGAGGAGCGACTCTGCCTGACCGCCCATCGTCTGGGATGTGATGAGCGCCTCTGCCCAGCTGCCCCGTCTGGGAAGTGAGGAGCGCCTCTGCCCGGCCGCCCCATCTGGGAAGTGAGGAGTGCCTCTGCCCGGTTGCCCTGAATGGGAAGTGAGGAGCGCCTCTGCCCAGCCGCCCCATCTGGGAAGTGAGGAGTGCCTCTGCCCGGCCGCCACCCTGTCTGGGAGGTCAGGGGCATCTCTGTCCCACCGCCACCCCGTCTGGGAAGTGAGGAGCGCCTCTGCCCGGCCGCCACCCCGTCTGGGAGGTGAGGGGTGTCTCTGCCCAGCCGTCCCGCCTGGGAAGTGAGGGGCGCCTCTGCCCGGCCGCCCTTCGTCTGGGAGGTGGGGAGCGCCTCTGCCCGGCCACCCCGTCTGGGAAGTGGGAGCCTCTGCCTGGATGCCCCGTCTGGGAGGTGAGGGGCGTCTCTGCCCGGCCGCCCTTCGTCTGGGAGGTGGGGAGCGCCTCTGCCCGGCCGCCCCGTCTGGGAAGTGGGCGCCTCTGCCTGGCCACCCTGTCTGGGAGGTGAGGGGGGTCTCTGCCTGGCCACCCCGTCTGGGATGTGAGGAGCGCCTCTGCCCGGCCACCCCATCTGGGAGGTGAGGGGCATCTCTGCCTGGCCGCCACCCCGTCTGGGAAGTGAGGAGCGCCTCTGCCCGGCCGCCGCCCCGTCTGGGAGGTGAGAGGTGTCTCTGCCTGGCTGCCCCGTCTGGGAAGTGAGGAGCGCCTCTGCCCGGCCATTCTTTGTCTGGGAGGTGGGGAGCGCCTCTGCCCGGCCGCTCTTTGTCTGGGAGTTGGGGAGCACCTCTGCCCGGCCGCCCCGTCTGGGAAGTGGGCGCCTCTGCCTGGCTGCCCCATCTGGGAGGTGAGGGGCATCTCTGCCTCGCCGCCCTTCGTCTGGGAAGTGGGGAGCACCTCTGCCCGGCCACCCTTCGTCTGGGAGGTGGGGAGCGCCTCTGCCTGGCCGCCCCGTCTGGGAAGTGGGGAGCACCTCTGCCCGGCCACCCCGTCTGGGATGTGAGGAGCGCCTCTGCCCGGCCACCCCGTCTGGGAATTGGGCACGCCTCTGCCCGGCCGCTCTTCGTCTGGGAGGTGGGGAGCGCCTCTGCCCGGCCGCCCCATCTGGGAGGTGGGGAGCGCCTCTGCCCGGCCACCCATCGTCTGGGATGTGAGGAGCGCCGCTGCCCGGCCGCCACCCCGTCTGGGAAGTGAGGTGTGCCTCTGCCTGGCCGCCCCGTCTGGGAAGTGAGGAGCGCCTCTGCCCGGCCGCCCTGTCTGGGAAGTGAGGAGCGCCTCTGCCTGGCCGCCCCTTCTGGGAAGTGTACCCAACAGCTCCGAAGAGACAGCGACCATCGAGAACGGGCCATGATGACGATGGCGGTTTTATCGAAAAGAAAAGGGGGAAATGTGGGGAAAAGAAAGAGAGATCAGATTGTTACTGTGTCTGTGTAGAAAGAAGTAGACATAGGAGACTCCATTTTGTTCTGTACTAAGAAAAATTCTTCTGCCTTGGGATGCTGTTAATCTATAACCTTACCCCCAACCCCCTGCTCTCTGAAACATGTGCTGTGTCAACTCAGGGTTAAATGGATTAAGGGCGGTGCAAGATGTGCTTTGTTAAACAGATGCTTGAAGACAGCATGCTTGTTAAGAGTCATCACCACTCCCTAATCTCAAGTACCCAGGGACACAAACAGGGCCAAAGGCCGCAGGGACCTCTGCCTAGGAAAACCAGAGACCTTTGTTCTTGTGTTTATCTGCTGACCTTCTCTCCACTATTATCCTATGACCCTGCCACATCCCCCTCTCTGAGAAACACCCAAGAATGATCAATAAATACTAAAAAAAAAAAAAAAAGAAAGAAGATTGAGCTGTCTCAAGGTCAGTAGACCAGTTATTCTTCCTGTCATCCCACCACAATTCCTGTCCCTCTCCTACATGCCCCTTATTTCCATCCACCCACTGCTGACTGCCTTAGCCATCCTCCTCCAGTTTCACTCTCATTCTCTCCAAGATAGCATGTACTAAAGTTCTCAAAAATGGAAAAACATACAGATACTTAAATGTCCTGGAAAATGTACTTTTTAGATGAATGCACAGTAGTGTCTATCTTATGTAAGTTTTTAAGTGGGCTGTCAACTCTACAAGGGACAGAACTCCAATTTTTATTCTTAATCCAACTGGGTGGGTACAGAAGACCTTGAGTTAGTTGGTTGCATTTCAGAATATTGCAAAACTCAGGGGAAAGTTGCAACTGCTCTACCCTTCTCAACAATGTTGCTGACACCTTTTCTCTTTAACAGGCTGTTGAGTAGGGTTGTGAACCTCAGGTAAGAATGGCCAGTCTTAATTCATTACAGCCAGGATTCCCAAGTATTCTGTGGGAAGCCCAGCTAATGGGGTTCCAGGTGAGTGGGAGCTGCAAGCAAGACTTCAGTGACTTCCTTGTATTCTGACCAAGGATACACCTAGAGTTTCAGGGCTCTGTGCCAGAGTCAGCTTCAAAGCTGAGCACAGGATACCAAACCACTTACCAGGATGAAGAGGCACAATGCTGAAAAGGCCTGAGGTGGTGAGATTTCCCTCCCCCTCTGCCACTGTGCCACTCGAGCACCCTGTGACCAGAGTTAGAGGCCACTCACTGACAGCAGGGTGATTTGGCAGTTCTTTCCTTTCTCCAAACCCTAATAGTCTCATGTGACTCATCTCTAACAGCAGACCAGAACCTGCCTGAGGTTAGGAGTGACATATTATCCATCTTGATAGTCTCCATGGTGTCTACTTCCCCTAAATATTTGCACAAAGCATGAGAGATACAAGAAAAACTGTGGCTCAGGCCACTTGCCATTACTTATTTTTCTTCTGAACATAGGAGTGGATGACTAAATTTTTACACCTGCTGCAAACATTTCTAAAGAAAACAACTGTACTCTAGTACTATTCCTCCACATACCCTGTATATCACAGAGCTGTGTGCTTTAAAGTGCTCCTGTTTGTAAGGGGTTAGGATCTCCACTGAAAAGAGAGTCCTCATGTCAATCATCTGGGAAAGAAACACTGTCTGGGAAGTTAGTATTTAGACTTACCTCTTTCTGGGCCTTGCTCTCCTGGGTCTGGACTTGTAGTCTGAATGTGTTAGAGGACGCTCCCAGGTGGAAGGGTTAAAGGTGGAAGCCAAGCAGGAAGAAGAGCTTCCTTATGGGAAACCACACCTGAGAATAAATAAACGCATCACACCTTGTAAATTTCACCCTGGAGTTCAGTATTTTCAACATTCTTTCCTTTCCCAACTTCCCCATTCCTGGCAAAGTCATCTCCCAAAGTCTGGGAATATTCCCTAGGGTGTCCAGAACACTTTCAGCTATCTCCTCTTGCTCACAAAATATGTATCAGAAAATAAGCAAAAGTTGACCTTGCAATAGGGATAACTTTGATTTCACTCACTTGTATAAGTTAAGTCTTTTAAAAATTCTAACACTTTTTACCATGCATAAAAAAAAGTCTTGCTACTTATATAATTTTAAACATCACTGTGTCTCAGAGTGATGTTTTGCAGAGAATGCTGATTTCAATCCCTCTGTCTTCATTTTCCCTTTGATTCCTTCTGAGATCTTGGAAGGGGTCTTTAATGCTTCAGCCCTGCCTCAGGTGAGCTATAAATTACTATGGGAAGGTGTATTTCTGGGGAGGAGAAGTGGGGCCTGCAAGTTCCAGACAGCCTTTCTTCCGGTCACCTGTGAGTACCTAGATTTGATTTTACTTGGGGGGACATAAAAAATTAATTACATGAATTCTGTCATCGGGATTACTGCGCTGACTTATTTCCTGATCAGATGACACATTGCCTGAATGTATGACTGATCGTCTCACCACAATCATTTTCAATAAATATTTGCATCCCATTCAAACTAAGCCACATCCCCCTGCAAATTCCAGCCCAGAGCCCACAGCTTCCGGAGGTTTTCTGTAATTAACACCGCCCTCGCTCCCTGAGGCCAATTACTGTAATTGAGGTATTCCCCGCAATAGTGTGCTGATTTCTGTTGAGAGCACTCTGCCTGTTTTTCTCAACTCTATTTTAAAGCTACGCAGAGATCCGGAGTCCACGCCAGGCGACAAGAACGCGCTCTAAGGGAACGAGGTTGGCAACACCCTATCAGCACCGGGGGCAGTGCGAGAGCCAAGAGCAGGCGCTCACGAGGAGCGGGCGCCCAGCGCTGCCTGGCAAGCCCGGAGCCCAGGAGATCGCGCTGACTGACATGGCCGGGCCGACCCTTCTCCCCACCCGCCTGCGGCCGGTGTTCACTCACTGGGCGGCGCTGGTGCCGGGACCAGGCGACCGGTACACAGACCTCCAGGCCCGGGCTCCTTTCGCCCGCTGCAGGGACCGGGCCTCGCTCCGCCCAGCGTTGGGATTGGCGCCCAGCCACAGTAGATGACGCACCTCAGCCAATTCGCGCAGCCCTCGGCTTCTTTAAAGAGCCAGCACTTCCGCCAGAAGCCGGGTGTGTCCTTCCGGGCCAGGCTCAGTGTTACCAGAGGTGGGAGGGGAAGGTCAAAAGAGGCAAATTCAAAGCCGCGGCGACTCAGCTGCCAGATTTTTGAGGTGAGGCAGAGGAAGCGGAGTGGAATTCTCAATTAAAGGCCTCTGTCCCCTTATCTGTTAAATTGGCACTATTAAAAAGTCATAAAGATAAGACAGAAACGAGAAAGAACAGAACTGACTGCAATTACCCATTCTTTTTTGAACAGAGCCGTCTTTCTCCCCTGCTGCTCAGAGAGATGTCAGTCTCGTCTCAACCTCACCAGCAATTTCTATCTTGAATAAGCCAAGTCTCTCTCCCAGCCTGAGAGAATGCTTGAATTGTTGGCACTCTGTTCTTTGCTACCAAATGGCTTGCAAAAATAGCATGAACGTCACCAGTCTCTGGCCTTCAGGAAAGTCCCTGCTAACCACCACAGCGGTGGAGAAGGCGTCTAACTTTCTCCAGGCTCAGCGTGTGAGTGAACACCGCCCTGACCTCCTGGGCGCGCCCTGATGCTCTCCACAGCAGCCCTCAGGATTCTGGACTGTGGGTCCCACATTCCAGATACCATTTGTGGAATGGCTGGATGAGAAAATTGCAACAGCACCCTCATTTCCAGTTGAGGGAATGGGCGGGTTACCAGCAGGTTTGACACTCTTGAAGGGAGGTTAACAACTGATGCAAGAAGTAAGGAATCGTGTTTGAGTGCACAGACTCTAGCATAAACACACCTACCTTCAATTTCTAGCTCTGTCACTGTCACTCTGAATTTATTACCTCTGCAATAGGACTAAAGCCATCTAATTTATTGGATTGTGAGGACTAAAAGATAATATATGTGGGCATTTAGCACAGTGTCGGGCACATAGTTCGCCTTCCATAACCAGTAGTAACCAGTAACGGCGGGGAGCTGTTACTAACTATAGGGCTGAGGGGGTGGGGGAAGGAAGCAGTTACTAAAACAAGGCGAGAGCGGTAGCTGTGGCTGTACGAGAGTAACCAACTGGAACTGTGTCGTTCAGTAGAGGAAAGCAAGCAATGCCAACTTTTCACCAAGTAAGGTGAGATTCTATAGTTGTAGCCAGTGCTGAGACGTCAGCCCAAAGCAGGGACAGAGTGGAGAAGACCCACCTCTCTGTTCTCCCAGCTCTGATATCCAGCTGGGGTCTTCCACTGGCTGGATCCACCAGGAAGCCAGAAGACACTGGAGCTAGGTCTGTGTAGTCTGTAGAGGTCAGCCTACTAGGCACAATGCCTGGAGGGATAAATAGAAAATATCCAGCACACCGTTTCTTTTTTTGTTGTTTTTACACTTTAAGCTCTAGGGTACATGTGCACAACGTGCAGGTTTGTTACCTATGTATACATGTGCCGTGTTGGTGTGCTGCACCCATTAAGTCGTCATTTACATTAGGTGTATCTCCTAATGCTATCCCTCCCCCCTCCCCCCACCCCACAACAGGCCCCGCTGTGTGATGTCCCCCTTCCTGTGTCCAAGTGTTCTCATTGTTCAATTCCCACCTATGAGTGAGAACATGCGATGTTTGGTTTTTTGTCCTTGCGATAGTTTGCTGAGAATGATGGTTTCCAGCTTCATCCACGTCCCTACAAAGGACGTGAACTCATCATTTTTTATGGCTGCATAGTGTTCCAGCACACCATTTCTACAACCTTGGGTTTATTGTGTTTGGAAGCCTAGATCCAAAGGAAGGAATGCTTCCACTAGAAGACCCAGTCACTGAATTGAATTGAATTTCAATTCATTGATTCGAAAGCTGAAACTGCCCTCTGGTCACTTTGATTCCTCACAGTGACAGAATGGTATGATTCATCCCAAATACCAAAAGGAAATTGGGTTACATCTATATATTGAGGGCAAGAAGAACTATGCATGACACCTGGAGATTCACTGGGCACTTCTTAATACTGCCGTGTGCCATAATAATGATTATCAGATAACTGAAGTAATGCAGAAATTTCAGATCATGAAGAAATTAAAGTGTTGAAGCATACCAGATAAAAAAATCCTGATCTACCTAGGTGTTGGCATAGGGCAGGGGAAACATAAGTAAATGAGTAGGAAGCTATGATTATTAATTTTAGCCTTGCAACAAGCTCTAGAGGCAGGAATTATAGTAGCTCTCCATTTAAAATGTTAATTACTTCTTCCCTGACTCTCTTTTCCTATTACCCTGCATAAAGAGTACTGGTGGAGATAAATATTACAAGTTAGTTTCCAGGTGAGAATGTACCTGAACTGACATCCCCTCAAGGCAATATGGCAGCTGATGGGGCTTGTTAAAGAAAATCAAAGCTGGACAATAGTTGTAGCAGTAAAAATAGATTTTTATTCAGCAACTTTTGAAATAGGGGGAAAGAGACCTTGGTAAAGAACTGGGCTCAATTCTGAATACAGTAAGTATAAGTGGGGATTTATAGCCGAGGAGCAGGTTGTGTGGATGGGGGTGGGGTCCGTGGATGGAAAATTACTAAGAAGAGACACCAAGGGTAGGGGAAATCCTTGCTAAACTGACCTAACAGGATTCTTGCTAAAGGTAGGCCAGGGTAAGCAGACACCACCTGGGGGCTGGTGGGGGTAAGGAATTTGATCAGATATTGAGAGTGGTCAAACATTCAGGGTGGGAAGATCCTCTCTAAACTGACTTAGCAGGATTCTTGCTAACACTGATTCTGCAAGGATGAACACTGCAGCCCAAGGTCAATATCTAATCAAGGAGATGGCTTAGAGGAGCCTGACTAAAGTTTGGTCAAGGAGAAATCATGTCAGACTCTGTTATTCTCACATGTAAGGGATGAGCTGCTCTTCATCTGAGCAAAGGAAAAGAATAAATTCTGGGTGACAAAACAATTAGACTGTCTAGGTTTTCTGTTTGCCTTCCATCATATTCATTCTCCTCACTTCCCTGCCCTGTTCTATACCCCAAAGCTGACCTCTTTGGACGGCACCACCTGGGCTCTCTTCAGCTGGTTTCCATTTGAGTTTGGACAGCGGGAGGCATTCAGGGAGATGGGAGGCAGGAGGAAAAAGACATCAGGGTATATTTTCTCTGTTCTTTCTCTGTTTGGGGTTGAGTATCTGGTGGTGGTTGTGTTTCTCCACAATTGCAGCTCTTGGCAAGCAGTCCCTTCTCCATGGCTCCAGCTCCATGGGCTCTGGAAACACTTTTCTCCTTTGCTATGTAGCCTAGAGAGAGCGCAGTCTTCCTGCTGTTGCTAGACTCTGGATGACTCAACTGGATGGTCCTCTTAATCATACTCCTTTAAGTAGTGTCTTCACTAATATCTCTTTAATCAAACCAACTGAGTAAAATTCTGATTCCTGATGGATACATGTTAAACCGAAAACACACATTATAAATATTCTTGTATGTATGATGTTTTTCATAATTTTAAAACATAAGTGAAAAAAGTGACCATAGAAAAATATGCCCAGGAAATTGAAAAAAAAAGTCTTGGTATAGATATTGGACACATTTTATAAAATGTGGAGTAAGAGGGTTAAAGGAAATTTATTTCAGAATTAAATGGCATATAACTTTAACTGGTATGTGAATTATTTTCAGTTGTATGAATTTGTGAATATATATGTGTACATTTTTATGCATATATAAATATGTGTTTTATATCATCTTGCATTATAGCATAAGGATTTTTATGTTGCTACATTGCATTTATATTTACCATTTTTAACAGCTAAAGGATTTTCAATAAGTGTGTATGTAACAACTTCCATTGCTGGATATTTCTCAGTACATATATGTATATATACATATGTGTGTATACATATATACATATGTGTATATATACATATGTATGTGTATGTATATATACATATGCATGTGTATATATACATACATGTGTGTATACATATATACATATGTGTATATATACATATATACATATGTGTGTATATATATAAACACATATATATATGCGCATGCATATGTATACACTGAATTAAGTAGTATAAATATTTTAGAGAAAATTGATGTAAAATCCTCAACTCATTTGATGCTCCCTATCCCAGGACAGTAAAAATTGCTCAATATTTCCTGGGACCTCCATAAAGAAGCAGTTTTTCAAAAAATAAAGTGTTTGGAAGTTTAAGATGTGCCTAGCAGTGTCTCCTTTTAACAGAGATGCTTTCACAAGGATTTGAATTTCCCCATTGATCTGGGAACCAGGTTTAGCCAAGAACTTCAGTCTGTGAAGGACTGTAAATAGTTGCACAGTGTGGGGCTGAGGCTAGAACCTCCTTAATATTAAACCATTCTGGGATGGTGCTCCCCAAATTCTGGATTTTAACCTTCACTCCAATCCTGGGGCACCTCTGTAGCTTGGACATGACCTGAACACAAGCTTTGTGTAAGCCTTCTTTGGACTTCATCCATTCCTCAACGGTGACACCATGTGGCACTGTAATATAATGGCATCAGTGGACTCAGATCCTGTTCTCTCCCTACCTAGAGATTTTTAAGATTAAGATATGTAATTCACAACCATAAAATATACCACCTTAAAATGTACAATTTAATGGTTTTTCATACATTCAAAAAGTTGTACAACCATCACCATTATCTACTTCCATAATATTTTCTTCACCCTAGAAAGAAACCTCATACCTATTAGCAGCCACTCCCCATTCTCCCCATTCTCCCCATTCCCCCAGTTTCTGGGGACCCCTAACCTACTTTTTGTTTTTATAGATTTGCCTATTCTGGACATTTTATATAAACAGGAGCCTACAATCTATGGCCTTTTGTGTCTGGCTCCTTTTACTTAGTATGATCAAGGTTCATCCAAGTTGTAGCATGTACCAGTACTTCATTTCTTTTTATGTCTGATTAATGTTCCAATGTATGGATATACCACATTTTGTTTATCCATTCAAAATTGTGGGGCATTTGGATTGTTCCCATTTTTTTTGCTGTTATAAATAATGCTGCTAAGTTTTTATATCAATGTATGTTTTCAATTCTCTTGGGTATATATGTAAAAGCAGAATTGCTGGGTCATATGGTAACTCTGCATTTAACTTTTTGGAGTTGAACAAATACACCATGCCAGCAGTGAATAAGGATGCTGATTTCACCATACCTTTGCACAATAGTTAAGAGCATAAACACTGGAACCAGATGTCTGGGTTCGAATCCCAGCTGTGCTATCTCCTAGCTGTGTGGTTTAGACAAGTTACTAAAGCTCTGTGCCTCAGTGTCCACATCTCTAAAATAGAGGCAATAATAGTACCTTCCTTACAGGATTGTTGTAAGATTTAAATGAGCTAATATGTGTAAATCACAAAAATAGGGTCTGACATTTTGTAAATGGTATATGTTTTACCATTGCTGCTATTTTAATCTTTATTATAATTATTGTGTTTTCTTTTGTTAATTTGATAGCTTTAAAAGGTAATGATACAGTTTATTGATGTTTGTTATGAAAAGGAGTAATTGGAGAAGATAAAAATATAAGGGGTAATAAAGTCAAGGAAGCTTTTTTGAGCTGAAAATGATTATATTTCAGAGTGTAACCTGAATAAAACTGAGGCTTCACATGGCTCAGTCCATGCATGTAATAGCATTCTAAGAAAACATAAACTGAATGAAAACGTAAACTGTGAAGCATGAAGAATAATGAGGGTCTTCACCTTATGCTTTCTGAAGGAGTCCCCGCAAATGCTTCACACAGCATATTGAACAAGAAACTCCTAAAATCTTCTCTAGATATTTCTCTCTTTCCTATTTTTTCCCACTGACAGGAGCACCTTATATCTATCCTCCTCAACTGCGAGGGCACTACAGCACTATACTAAGCCCCTGTTAACTTCCTTCTCTTGAAACCCATGCAACTCACATGATCCTATTCTCAGCCTGTGAATCTCAGCCTCCTGCAATCCTGTGAAATTCAACTTGGTCTCCTACTCTGAATGTGTATAAAAATAACAGAGAACAGTTCCTGAACTCTGATGAGTAAAATGATCTACCTTATTATATGTGGTATTATAATAAATAAATATACATTAATTTCTTTCCCCATTTTCCAGCACACAGCTCCTAAAAGACTTATAACTTCCTGAGTGATAGGTATGCTAGGTAAATTTTTTGTTCTATGTGATCTTCGACTCCAGTTCTTGACACAGAGCTCCTGATCCCTTGGAATTTCCATAGTGATAGGAGCATCTTTCGTTCTCCTGAAGTAACTTGGTGGGCTTCTGGATGGGAGCTGGTCACAAGAATGACCAAGCCATGATTAGAAGCTTGGAACTTTCAGCTCCTACCTCATCCTGTGAAAAGGGGAGAGGGGCTGAAGATTGAGTTAACAATTGCTAATGTGTACATGATGAAGTCCCCATAAAAATCCCTAAATGAGGGGATTTGGAGAGCTTCTGGAGGTGCTGAACGTGGAGGTGCTTGGAGGGTGGCCTATCCAGTTCATCTCCAGAGTTCACACACTCACCTAAGTGCTGATGCCCACCTGATGGCATTTCTCAGCCTCTGAGGATTTCCTTCTTCGTACTTAGTCAAAAGAATGCTCTAATCCAGTCTATCATTGATGGGCATTTGGGTTGGTTCCAAGTCTTTGCTATTGTGAATAGTGCCGCAACAAACATACGTGTGCATGTGTCTTTATAGTAGCATGATTTATAATCCTTTGGGTATATACCCAGTAATGAGATCGCTGGGTCAAATGGTATTTCTAGTTCTAGATCCTTGAGGAATTACCACACTGTCTTCCACAACGCTTGAACTAGTTTACAGTCCCACCAACAGTGTAAAAGTGTTCCTATTTCTCCACATCCTCTCCAGCACCTGTTGTTTCCTGACTTTTTAATGATCGCCATTCTAACTGGTGTGAGATGGTATCTCATTGTGGTTTTGATTTGCATTTGTCTGATGGCCAGTGATGATGAGCATTTTTTCATGTGTCTGTTGGCTACATAAATGTCCTCTTTTGAGAAATGTCTGTTCATATCCTTCGCCCACTTTGTGATGGGATTGTTTTTCTCTTGTAAATTTGTTTGAGTTCTTTGTAGATTCTGGATATTAGCCCTTTGTCAGATGAGTAGATAGATTAAGGAAATATGGCACATATACACCATGGAATACTATGCAGCCATAAAAAAGGATGAGTTCATGTTCTTTGTGAGGACATGGATGAAGCTGGAAACCATCATTCTCAGCAAACTATTGCAAAAACAAAAAACCAAACACCGCGTGTTCTCACTCATAGGTGGGAATTGAATAATGAGAACACTTGGACACATGGTGGGGAACATCACACACCGGGACCTGTCGTGGGGTTGGGGGAGGGGGGAGGGAAAGCATTAGGAGATATACCTAATGTAAATGACGAGTTAATGGGTGCAGCACACCAACATGGCACATGTATACATATGTAACAAACCTGTACGTTGTGCACATGCACCCTAGAACTTAAAGTATAATAAAAAAAAAGAATTCTCTAATCCATGGAATAAGTGTTGAGTAATGAAATTCTGATATTGTGTTTAATGATATACTGCACTATTCAGAATATTTGTACTTACCTTCGAGTCTCTCTTCTAAAAGATGCCAAACCCCCTTACACGAAGTAGAAAACAACGTCAAATATCTAAATATTGTATCTTAATAATGTTCAAACATTAAATGTTTCAAATATTCCAATGTTTAGAATCATAAAAAAAAAATAAGAATTGTTTTTTAAAAAATGCTCTAAACTTAACCCACAGCCCTTCTTGTGAATTTCTCCAAAATAACTGGAGCCTGGTTAATAGCGAGCCTCAGGAGCATGGCTTTGAAATACTGTCAACATACTGCCACCAATTTCTCCATTTCCAGAAAAGACTGTAATTTTTTCTTTAGAAATCATGATTTTCTTGATTGGTTTAGACTGGTTTCCAGTAGTTCACTTACCAGGAAAGTTTCTGTTTTGTTTTTAGACTTCCTTAATTTAGAGAATGCACATAATATTGAAACTGGCTATAGTATCCTACTCTGGAAAAGCATATTAAATACATACAAATATATATTTAATGTATATAAATACAAATATATATGTAATGTATATAAATATATACAAATATATGTGTGTGTGAGTATGTATCTTCCTTGATTTCCTTTTATCCATTACCACTAATATCCCTCAATAAGTCCTACTGGTTCTACTTCCAAATTATATTTTGAACATGGTCTACAGAAACAGCTCCTAAAGATTTTCCAGCCTCCATGAATGTAAGTCCCCTCCATATTCCATTCTTCATACCACAGCTAGAGTGGTGTTTTTAGAACATTCATCAGGCAACTACCCTGCTCTAAGCCATCTGGTGGCTTTTCATTGCAAGTAGAATCCAACCTCTCCCCTAGTCCTCAAGGCTCTTCATGATATGATTTGACCCTCCCATCCCTCTTCCTCACTCTCTACCCACAATTCTCTTCTTTTCATCCTTGGAACTTGCCAAGCTTGTTCCACCCTTATAGTCTTTGTACCTGTCTCTTCCCATGGCCAAATATGCTCTTTTGGCAGATCTTTCCATGGTTATCTTCATGATTCATTTCTCAGATATCACCTCTTACACATTTCCTGACCACCATAACTAAAGGAACCTCACACCTGTGCACTATACCATATTGCTCTGACTTGTCTTCTTTTTTCTTTTATAGGACTTTTCAGTATCTGAAATTTTTATTTATTAATTTCTGTTTGGAACATATCTCTCTCAGAGCAGAAAGGTCTTGCTGTCCTTTCAAGGAAATGGTGGGGAAAAGAAAAAAACCACTTCTCATTCTTTTATTATGAGCCTACAAAAATAAATGGGTTAAATGGGTTCTTGATCCAGTTCACCTTAAGTGTGGTTACCAAAGGAAATGATTCACAAGGTGACTATTTCATTTGTGTGACACTCACTTATGTTATTAGTTCTAGGATATTAAATCAGGAAATATTTTCTAGGATCCCCTGAAAGAGTATCTCTCAATTGTAAACTTTATCTTTAGTGGCATTTTGTTGATTTATTGAGATTCCCTAGATTTAAAATATTTACCACAGAGTGTTCCCCAACTCCCACAGCATTTATCCAGGCCATAACTACTTATGTCTGGATTTATGAACTTATTGTGGGTAGGGGAAATTGTTGGAGGCCTCATCTTTGTTTTAAAGTACCTGTGGCATGGGGTCTGCCCTTTGAAGGCAAGAGCTCTTCACCTGCCCAGCTCTTCCACAGCTTAGGATAGGAAGGAGAGAGACACAGTGTGAGCGAGAGAAGCATCTGATTGTGAGTGTCAGATGAGGACAGCTGCTACTCTCTGGTCACCTATACATGTTAATTACCCCTGTCATTTAAACCATTGTTTTGTGTAACTAGAACAAAGTATTCTTTTCCACGAAGTCTGTTTGACACGAGACACATATAGGATGTGAGTCTATGACAAGGGTAGGGGCAACAAATGTGAGGGGTTGGATGGGAACAGAGGAAGAGAAATGAGCATTGCATAGGGCAGTGGTTTAAAACCCTACATGATCAAAAATAGAACCTGGAGACAAATCTTGATATCGTCTTTATACATAATGAAATGCATTTTAAAATATTCGATGCAAACAAAGCAGTTTGTCATGTCTTTTGTTTTGAGTCTCTTTAGTATATGCTGCTTTTGAAGATCAAGAACATTTACTGGAAATTGCTCCTTCACCAGGAATTTGCTCACATCTCTTCAGGTCCACTTATAAGATCTTGAAATCAGCCCTCCTGAGATCAGTACAAATGAGGATCATCTCTCCTGCTTTAGAAGCAAAAGTGGCAAGCAGGGTAGACAGAGGCAGAAGGAAGGATGGTATTGATAAATCAGCCAAATTAGATGGAAGAAAGCGAGTTACAGCTGTACTTGCAAAGAACTCTTGGCTCATTTTTTCCCTTAAATATTAAATCACTAGTTTTCAAAACTTCAAATGTGAACATGACTCACCTGAGGACAATGTTAAAATGTTGACCTCCAAGACCCTGTCCCCAAGTTTGGATCCCAGGCAGAACCCTGGAATCTGTATTTTAAACATTAACCCCAAGTCGAGTGTAATGCAAGTAACCATCAGAGACACTCTGAGAAACAGCACATTGGCAATGATGAATTTATATGTCTAAAAATGAATAGAGTAGGTGTTACATGAATAGGAAGTGGTGGTATTCAAGATGACCAGAGTATCTAGCTCTTCAGCCCTGGCTCCCCACTGCTCTTCTCCCATCTCAGCACTTCTCCATCTATTTCGTCCAAATAAAAAAATTCACACAGAGTTTCAGGACTTATCCCCCCACTCATTAACCATCTGTTTTGCTTTACATATTTTTCTGAGGTAATAAAATTTCTCTTTTTCTAAACACAGCCTGTTTTTCAATCTCCGGATAGTTGATCAATTGTATGGGAAAATGAATGGCTGAAGGGTAGAAACAGGTGGGAAAGATGAACAAAAACACAAATCCTCACATTACTAATACGCAAATCACTGAGCAGCAAGCTGAGCAAATACCCTCAATTCCCATCAGCAACTTTAGAGAAAGGCAAATTCCGTTTGCCTCATTGATCATTTAGGTAGACCCTGAACACTGCTTTCATAAAACAAAAACAAAATACCCATCCTCAGTTTAAAAAATTATTCATAGATCATCCAGGCCATCTAGGAGGATATGATTTAATCCTGGCTACTTGGTAAATTATTTGCCCAAGTTAACTCAGCTAGTTAGTGGTAGATGGCTCTAAAGCCAGTTTTTTTTTTTTTTTTTTTTTGCAGACCTCAAGAGTCATGATGAACTAGCAGATCATAAAGTTTATGCCCTGGGTCTTGACCATTTTTAGAAAAATAAAACATTAAATGAAAATATCAGAGGGCATTGCAGATAGTAGGTCTAAGTATTTTTTCATGAAACTTGTTGTACATGTGTGTGTCATACACAGACTATATATATGCAGTACCTGTAAACTGTATTGCCACATAATGTCTATATTTTCCTAGAGGTCACAGTCACCAAAGTTGGGAAGTCACCCAACTTCGGGAACTTTGGGAAGTCACCCAAACTTACAGTCACCAAAATTGCTCTATTCTACTATGTGACCTCAAAAGTGATTTGAAAGAAGGAACATCTGAGCTGGGCCCAACCCCTATTGCAATTTTATTGAGGCCAAAGAGAACTCCACGCTCCTGCCAAATCAAGGCAGTGTCAGCCTCAATAATTTCCCAGATAAAAATAAAAATCTGTGATACAATCAGAATGTGAAAATTCTTATTTTGGAAGCAAATGTCATAACCAATGCAAGGGCTATCTCAATATTCATTCATTATGCAGTATTTTGAACTGCAGTTGAAATGAATAAGAAGGAAAGGCAAACAATGAAGAGTCCAATTTCTCAATTTAGAAAAAGAGAAAAAAAAGAAAAGGGAGCACACAGGCACGGTGGCTCAAGCCTGTAATATCAGCACTTTGGCGGATCACTTGAGGTCAAGGAGTTCGAGAAAAGAGAGCACCTAGAAGTTCAGCGCGGGATAATACTTAAGTAAATTATGACACCATCGTCTGTCATCTTGGGCCCATTCACTAACCCAAAGCTTTCAAAAGGGCTTTCTTAACCCTCACCTAGTATAGGCTTCCGCAGCCTTAATCCTTAGGGTGGCAGAATATCAGGGACCTTGAGCATTCTTAAAAGATGTAGCTCGGGATGGGAAGTTCTTTTAATGACAAAGCAAATGAAGTTTCATTATGTCGAGGAACTTTGAGGAAGTCACAGAATCCACGATTTAAAAATATATTTCCTATTATACACCCATACACACACACACACCTACTTTCTAGAATAAAAACCAAAGCCATATGGGTCTGCTGCTGACTTTTTATATGTTGTAGAGTTATATCAAGTTATGTCAAGATGTTCAGTCACCTTGAAGAGGCTTTTATCAGAAAGGGGGAAACCTTTCTGATAAAGGTTAAGGGGTAACCTTAAGCTCTTACCCCTCTGAAGGTAAAATCAAGGTGCGTTCAGATGTTGGCTTGTTGTAAATTTCTTTTTTTATTAATAACATACTAAATGTGGATTTGCTTTAATCTTCGAAACTCTTCCCGGTGAAAATCTCATTTACAAGAAAACTGGACTGACATGTTTCACTTTCTGTTTCATTTCTGTACATAGCTTTATTCCTAGGACACCAACACTAGCTACCTAAACTGAAAGCTTCCGCCGATTTCAGCGAAGGTCAGGAAAGTCCAACGCCCGGCAAACTGGATTTGCTGCCTTGGGCAGAGGTGGGCGGGCCCCCGCCTCCGGGCCTGGCGCAACGCTGAGCAGCTGGCGCGTCCCGCGCAGCCCCAGTCCTGCGCAGCTTCCCGAGGCTCCGCACCAGCCGCGCTTCTGTCCGCCTGCAGGTAGGGAGCGTTGTTCCTCCGTGGGTGCCCACGGCCCAGCATCTCTGGCTAGCTCGCTGGGCACTTTAGGACGGAGGGTCTCTACACCCTTTCTTTGGGATGGAGAGAGGAGAAGGGAAAGGGAACGCGATGGTCTAGGGGGCAGTAGAGCCAATTACCTGTTGGGGTTAATAAGAACAGGCAATGCATCTGGCCTTCCTCCAGGCGCGATTCAGTTTTGCTCTAAAAATAATCTATACCTCTAAAAATAAATAAGATAGGTAGTATAGGATAGGACTGTGTGTTCAGAATATAGCTCTGATGCTAGGCTGGAGGTCTGGACACGGGTCCAAGTCCACCGTCAGCTGCTTGCTAGTAACATGACTTGTGTAAGTTATCCCAGCGGCAGCATCTAAGTAAGTCTTTTCCTGCGCTAAGCAGGTCCAGGACCCCTGAACGGAATTTATTTGCTCTGTCCATTCTGAGAACCCAAAGGAGTCCTAAAAGAGGAATGGAGGAGCCTAAGAATAAAAATAGTATAATAAAACATTTCTTAGACACATTGACCTTGGCCCATGTCAAAGTTCAGTCTGGGTTTGTCTTATAACACAAGAAGTAAAAGTACCATTGTTCTACCTCTTTTTTTTAATACTTGAAAAAAATTTACCGTGGATGCTTTTCTATGAATTAAATAACCTTCTAAAAATGTTTTCATTGCTGCATTCGATTAGATTGGGTAACTAAATGAAATTAATTCCTCACTGTTGGGTATCAAGGTTATTTACAGTGGTTCTGTCTTAGCCATTCACTGAACTCATTGCATATATATCTCCGGAATATTGCTGATTGTTTCCTTCAAGTAAACTTAGAAGTGTAACTACTTAGTCAAAGAGCCTGAATATTTTAAAGGCCTTTTGAAGAAAACTGAAAATGCTTTCCAGAAAGGATGTATCAGTTGACAATGATAGTCGTCAACAGTATTTAAGGAGAACTACGATACTCTGAAGAAAAACTTAGCCTTTCTCAGTAAAAGTAGGTAGGCAGAGGCCACACGACAGCAGTTAGAGTGTGGTCTTCAAGGAAGTCACAGAAATACTGTGGGGAATTGAAACCCCATGTGGAAAATGTACAAGAGTGTCTCAGTGTGACTGAGAAGGAGGTTGGGCATGGGGTTTCATCAAGTTTAATAAAGTTTGGTCACTTAGTAGAGGTTTAATAAATCAACTGTCTTAATCTTTGATCCGACTTAAGAATTTTTTTTTGTTTTTGTAGAGATGGGGCTCTTGTTATGTTGCCCAGGCTGTTCTCGAACTCCTAGCCTCAGGCGATCCTCCCTCCTCAGGCTCCAGAAGTCCTGGGATTACTGGCGGGAGCCACCATGCAGGCCTCTTGCTCCTACTTTTGAGAAATTAAGTTTAACCGGTTTTTTTTTTCTTTTTTTTTTTTTTTTTGAGACAGAGTCTCACTCTGTTGCCCATGCTGGAGTGCAGTGGTGCAATCTCAGCTCACTGCAACCTCTGCCTCCCGGGTTCAAGTGATTCTCCTGCCTCAGCCTCCCGAGTAGCTGGGACTACAGGCACCTGCCACCACGCCCAGCTAATTTTTGTATTTTTAGTAGAAATGGGGTTTCACCATATTGGCCAGGCTGATCTCGAACTCCTGACCTCAGGTGATCCGCCTGCCTCGGCCTCCCAAAGTGCTGGGATTACAGGCATGAGCCACTGCTCCTGGCTGCTTAACTTTTTCTCTATCTCGTCCTCCTACCCATCCTACCCTTGGAAGATAGAGAAGTAGTATTAGTTCCATAGTGTTATACTGGGCTTCCCCCAGGGACAAACCCACTTCCCCAACCTGAATGAGCCATCACTTCTTCCCCAGTTCACATTTCATTGCTCTTTAAATGTCTCCATTCGGATATGGGAATTCACATATGGTCATAATTCTTACCTGAAGAAGATGTCAGTCTTCTTCTCTTAGACCAACTGCCCTGATATGAGGTTTAGAGGTTAAAGAACATGTGTGTATTTACATGATCTTTGTATTCTGCCTTTTCGTCCCTCACTAATGACAGCTGCACCCCAAGGAAATGGAGCTGTGGAAGAGAGGGTTTGATGAGAAATTAAGTAAATATTGGATCTAATCCATCACCCTCCAGGAAACCTTTATTACTCCTAAAAATTTCAACCAAATTCATTAAAGGACAAGAACTCCACCAGAGTAGGCCATAAACATTGGCAAAATTAGTTGTAATCCATGACTAGATTTAATGTCCCTTTGTTTTATTCCCATATGGTTATAATGCTTTGCTTGGAATTAGGGGTATTTTAAGTTTTCTTCTGCCTAGTAAGTGAATTTGTATTTATAATACAATAATCATAAAATATCACATTAATATTTTATAACTGTACAGTTATAAAATATTTTATAAGTAATATTTATATTTTATAAGTAATATTTTATAACTGTACAGTTAACTCTGGCCCAAGGAAAAGATAGTCCGATAGATGCTGCAGCCCCATTTTAGCAAACGTGACCTCATAGGCCTGAATGCCATCGCTATTCCACATCTACAGGATAGGCGGAAAGGAGAGAAATAAAAAAATATGTACCTAACCCTGGCAAGAGGATGATGACTCATGTTATTTCACTTAACCTTTTTATCTTTTAACATGAAGGGCTCATATAGGTTGATAAGAAACCAGTGACATAAACAGACCAAAAAATGATCAGATCTTTCAAATTAGCAAAAAAATAATATTTTTTAAACAATGGGTGAAAATACAGTGTAACAGTACCAATTATCAACATGTGTCGAGAACCAGAAAAACGTTCTTTTTCTTTGATCAGCAACACTATTTGGGAAAATCTATCCTCAGGGCCTAGCCTGGGGCCCTGGCACACAGTAGGCACTCAACGAATATTTGCTGAACACACAAATACTTATGATATTTTAAAAATTGGCAACAATCTGATACCTAACAATAGAGGGATTAAATATTATGGAACTGTTAAATAAGATGCTTATGAATACCATGCAGTAAGATGGGCAATATTTATGTCATAAGCTTTAATGAAACAAATGGGTATTAAATGTGTGACAAGGTTATAAATTACTTTTTAAAAGATTACAGGGAAAAAAATTGAAAGATATACACTGAAATGTTTTTTGCTCACAGTGGTGATAAGGTTTCTCAGCATTGGCACTGTTGACGTTTTAGGCTGTATGTCTTTGCTGTGGGAGGCTGGCCTGTGCACTGCAGGGTGTTTGGCAGCACTCTTGGCCTCTGCCCCTAGATAGCAACAGCAGTCCTCCCTCAACCAGCCCAATTTTGACAACCAAAAATGTTTCCAGGCATCACCAGATGCTCCCTGGGTGAGAGTGATGAAACAGTAGGGGATTTTCCCCTTCTTTTCTTATTTTCTGTAATTTCATTATATTACTTTAATAATAAAGAAAAAAACATAAAAAATAAACGAATGTTATTATTCTACGTCAGTTTGGATGTTTGGACTCCATTTTGGGGTTCTTTCCATTATATCACTTGGTCTGCTAAACATTCTACGGTTTGGCAAGGTGAAGTGATTCATGAAATTTTGGTTTTATTTTTTTCCTGATACTAAAAATAAAACATTCTTTCACTTGGAAATTTGGACACAGAACACCAAAAAAAATCCATAATCTCATCTCTCTTTTTCTGTCTTTTCCTTCCTTTTTTCCCTTTAAAAACAATAAAGAGTGAAACCTACCTGTTCTCCCTCTAATTTAATTCCTAAATATAATCACTGTCAATATCTTGGACATTTCCTGTGTCTAAACACACACACACACACTTTTTTTTTTCAGCAAAAGTGGATTTCTGCTACATGTAGTGTTCTGCAACTTACTTTCTATGTGTTTACAAAATCAGTACATGTACATATGCTGAATTCAGTCCTTAATGGTATTATATTTTGTGAATATACCAAAATTTATTTAACCACTTAGACAATCTAGGATATTCTCAGTTTGCTGTTATGAGCAATGCTCTTCCTTTACATATACAGACATATATATATATATATACATATATATATGTGTGTGTTTTTGTTTTAGTAGGATAGATTTCTAGGAGAGGGTGAAAGGTCTTATGACATCCGCATTTATGATTGTAATAGGAAGTATCAAAGTGCCCCCTAAAAAAAAAATCCTCCCATTAGTGGGTAAGAAAGCCTATTTGTTCATATCTTCACAAACACTAAATATTAGAAATATTTACAATTGTGGTCAAGCTCATAAGTGAAAATGGTATTTCATATCTTATATTTTTTATTGTGAGATTGAACATCTTTCATATGTTTACATGTCACCTGTATTTCTTATTCTCTGAACTATATGTTATGACCTTTCACTTATTTTCCTCATGGGTTATGTGTAGTTTGTATAGTTGTCTTATTGATTGTTAGGAGCTATTTATATATTAGGAACATTAATCTCCTGTCTTATATATATGTGGCATTGATTAGTTGATCATTTGTGAGTTCATGTCTGTATACAAAGATTGGAGAGGCACTAAGAGGGAAAACTTACCTCTTTCTTATCAAAGTTTGTAAATATATGTATAACAGAAGAGGGAGAAAATATTAATAAATGCACAGATTGGCTGAAATAGAGTATAAATCTTTTACTCCCCTACTTCAACATAAACTGCAAAAGGAGAGTGACTTTTCTTTCACGCTGACTTCCGTATTCCTCATGCTTAAAATAGTGCCTAGCACAGAAGACGTGCTCAATCAGTGTTTGCTAAACGAAATAATTAGTAACATTTCAAGCAGGATGACTAAATGAAGAATAGAATCTAGGCAGATACTCTGGAAGAGTGGCTGTGAGTCATTCATATCTTAGTATGAATTAGTCAAATCCAACTCTCTCCCCTTCCCACTCCCCACTGTTAGTAGAAGAATCTGTTTATTGAGAGAATAGATTTATAATTTAGAATAAGTGAGAGGGGCAGAAGAGGAGATTTTGAAGGATGGCACCTGAAGGAGGACTAGCATGGCTGAGACAGTGAAGTGGAAGTCTTGAATAGCTAAAGGGTAAGATGAAAGTATTTAGCTGTAGGGGGAAAAAGCATTGACAGGTTGGAAAAGTAAAAGTCAGATTCTCCTTGCTCTGAAATTTTGTACAGGGCAGGTTCTACTAGGTATGTTACAATGCAGAAAAAACATGAAATAATTGAGAGGAATTTGGTGCAATATTATCTTCTTGGCTTCTTTTGAGTGGGCAGATTTTTTTCACGGCCTGTAACTATAATAAATTTGAAACTTCTCATCTTTTAGTAACTTTTTTCATTTATGTGGCTGTGGGCAATGGAATGAAGATATTGAACTTCCAATTCCCTGTTGGGTTTCCACAATTACAAGTCAATCATGACTGGTTATTAGAAGACTATTTCAATTAGAACCACCAAGTCCCATATTGTCATATTGTATGTTTAATTATTAAGTGAAGCAGTCTTCTTTTCGTGTTTTCCATAATTAGGGCATTCCAGAAAGATGAGGATATTTGCTGTCTTTATATTCATGACCTACTGGCATTTGCTGAACGGTAAGACACCAAATCCTTCCATTAGGTTCTATATTTTAAATATTTTAACCATGAGTTTAAAACTAAAATGATAATTTAAAATGCATGCAATTTTCTTATAGAGAGAACATTCTATTCTTTCTTCTACTTTACACAATGGCAAAGTCTTCTTTCTACTTTACGCAATGATAAAGTTACCTGTGTCATTTTGTAAAAATATAGAGAATATAGACAAATTGAAAGACACAAAATAATCTATTACCCATTTCCCAGGGTTAACTACTGAAAATATCTGGGGAAATGGCCTGTATGTATACATTTATTTGTTTGCTTTCAACAAGGCCAAGATCCTTTGATCTTTCAGTCTTGGTTGCTCTGTGACATGCCTTTCCTGATGAGGATACTCCAAGGAAGAATTGTAGGATACATGGAAAATGTCAGGGTAACACAGTACTGGCATCACCCTGTGGTCTTTCCTCAACTCCATACCAATGTACTCCTTGCCAGAAAACTGATCAAAAGTTTAGGGAAGTAAAAAGAGATGACTGTTAGAATCTACCATTCCCTCTATGTAGGAAGCAAATAGGTGTCCTGTCAAAGGACATTCTGGGGATGTCTACATGAAACCAAGTCTCCCTGGTTGTAAGGACTCCATCTCCATATAATATTTATACAGTAATATATGTTTATAAATTGTGGGGGCAACTTGTTTAGCTAATTTTATTATTCTGCTATTGGGACACTGTGTCTCGGCATGAGATATAGTGTCCCAAAACATATTTCAAGCCCATTGGATAAAATGTGTTTAGCAAGTTCTTAAATATAATGATAACATAACCGACCAGATAAAGTGATTTATAAACGCTGTGTCAATTTTGTAAATGTTTCGAGGAATTTTCCCTTTTCTGAAGGTTGTCCTTCTTTCTTTTTAGCATTTACTGTCACGGTTCCCAAGGACCTATATGTGGTAGAGTATGGCAGCAATATGACAATTGAATGCAAATTCCCAGTAGAAAAACAATTAGACCTGGCTGCACTAATTGTCTATTGGGAAATGGAGGATAAGAACATTATTCAATTTGTGCATGGAGAGGAAGACCTGAAGGTTCAGCATAGTAGCTACAGACAGAGGGCCCGGCTGTTGAAGGACCAGCTCTCCCTGGGAAATGCTGCACTTCAGATCACAGATGTGAAATTGCAGGATGCAGGGGTTTACCGCTGCATGATCAGCTATGGTGGTGCCGATTACAAGCGAATTACTGTGAAAGTCAATGGTAAGAATTATTATAGATGAGAGGCCTGATCTTTATTGAAAACATATTCCAAGTGTTGAAGACTTTTCATTCTTGTAAGTCCATACTTATTTTCAAACAGAACAGCATAGTCTGTTCATTCATTCATTCAATTCATAAATTCATTCACATAATTATCCAATTAGCATTTCTTGAGCACCTGTTTGATAGTCACTGGAAATCCAGAGACAAACAACACAGAGCCATGTTCTACAGTATGTACAGTTTTCCAAAAATAATTTCTAGTCTTTACTTTTTTATTACAAATGGAATACATATACTTGCAAATAATTCAGATACTATGGAAGAGATCAAATGAATTGCAAAAGTGTCCCTCCTCCCTTCACCACTATCTCCCATGGCATGCAAAGAGAGTAACCATTATTTGTGTGTCCCTCCAGAAATTTTTTTATTCAACTACTATTTTTTTATTTTATTAGGTCTGTCAGTTTTCCTTTTTTGAGCCTCCCTATATCAAATGCAAATAAATATATTCAGAACAAACCCCACTGTAAGGTTCACATTAAAAAAGACTTGAAGTCACCCTATGAAGACAAAAAATAATCATATTAAGTGTAAAAGAACCTATTCTTCCACTACAGTATAAGCCATACTTACTGGGCATATATTCATCTTGAAAATCTATACTGATGTTGTCTTGGAGAATTGAAAAGGAACTAGGAGTGTCAGTTCCTCGGTATTGACCCACAGTTATGTTATCAGGTCACTTGAGTTCAAAGTTTTGTGTTGGCACTAGCTAAGTAAAGGAAAACACCTCTGCTTTCATTGTTGGGTTTCACAGAATTGAGAGCTGAAAGGATCCCAGGCAGAAGCAGCTAATCCAAACTCCCACAAAGAACAAAAATCCCCCAGAGGATCTTCTGTTCATATATTTTCTGCAATGGCGTCCCTGTCATATCCCACAATGGCCTCCCTGCCATTTGGATATCCCTTCCATATCCTGTTGAAATTACTCCCTAATAGTAAGCTGAAATCTGCCCCTCTAGTTGTAGTCTTGGGATTATTTCATTTACATGATGACCTTTTAATATTTGACTAGAATTAAATCATCTCCCCTTGGTCTTTCCATTCCTGGGCTAACTACCATCAATCTGAGGGCTAACAATACCAGTAGAAAAAGTTTACATTTGTCACTGATCACTGATCAATTATTAATTAATGACCACTGATAACTATAAACTCAAAAACAAAATCATGTGGGGATTAAGAGAAATGTATCAGTTTTATGTTGTATTTCTGGTCCCTGATTCTGGCTCAGGTAATGCCACTATTGTCAAGAACATATCACTTGTAAAGTAGATTTAATTTTCATTATATTTTACCATATGCTTCTCCATTCACGACATCTCTTGAGATGTTGTGGTTTATACTTTCAGTTTTTCTCCAGTCCATCAGCAAATATCAGGCATCTACTGTGTTCCAAGATATTAAAGAAATCATCATGACGTAGCCTCATCAACAGCATTGCTAGATCTGGGATGGAAAGGAAGAGTATAATCCTGGCAGTCAGGAAGAAGGCAGCATAAAGTATAAGTTTCTGCTTCCAAAGAAGGTCTCTCATCAGCCTGTAGGGAGTGTGTAGGGAAGGGACAGCTGTCCTTGTAGTAGGGAAGGGTTTTATTCAGGTCGTCTGGGCTCCATAATATCCCTTGTGTATCTGCAGTCTCCTTTGCCATGGATCAACACAATAGGAAATCTTCTGGCACTGATGGTTTTTCCAAGGGGGAGTTCTTTATGGAGCAAAGCAAATGACCAACCAGGTTTGAGGACCTGATTCGTTTGACAATTCCATTTTGTATTGTAAATTACTTAATTGGCATTCTAGTCCCAATCCATCTTGTCATTTGCATACAGTGGTTTTGGGATTGAGTTCAGCTATACCAAAAGTCTGAACCTTCTGCACTTAGAACAAGGCAACCACCAAGCTTCGCTTGCACTGAGGCCGTGTCTCCAATGGAAATGAGGTAGCTGGCTTGCAGGAGCTTCCCAACTCAGGGAAGTAGAACTCCTGAGTCACCTCCATATGCAAATGATTTCACAGTAATGCTGTTGAACTTCACTTCCCATCACAGCAAATGTGTGGTAACATAGCTTCCCCACAGGAGTTTACTCACCATGGTATTTTAAAGGTGAAACATTTCAAAACTGAAATTTGAAAGAATTTAGTTTTGGATTCACTCAATTATCACTATCACTTTGGGTGTTATTGCACCTTTCTTGTTTGTGAGTTTAAATGCCAGACTCTCAGGCCTCTACCTTTCAATTAAAAGTGTTTTTCTTTAATCGCTGAACCTAACAGCAGGGAAAACGAAATGTTCATTCAGACTTTCAGAACCTTCAATGAGATTAGGCAGCTGAAAGATCAAAGTGTTGCATAGTTGTCCCGATAAAGCTATTTGGATCATATGGACCAAATCAACTGCTGTCATTCCCCACCAACCCCATCTCTCCCCAAAATTCCCAGCCCTGTTTAAGTGTTCTCTGTAGCATTTATCTCTATCTAGTATATTGTGTAGCATATCATATCATACTTTGCTATTTTGTTTATTGTCTCTCTCCTCCTAGAATATAAACTCCACAAGCACAAAGATTTGGGCCTGTTTTATAATATTGCTTTATCCCCAGGGCTTGATGTACAGCAGAGTGGTGGTACGAAAAGAGCACACAAAAAAATACTTGTTGAGTCAATGAATGAATGATTTCCTCAAATAGGATTAGCCTAAAATTTTGGAAACATGAACAGATTTGGATATGTGAAAATTTATTTCCAAGACTGTTCATCAGGAACTGTTAGCAGCTTCTAAAGGGTACACTGAAGCAGCAGCAGTAAAAGGAGGAAGAGGAGCAGCTCTGCTACTGCTACTATCGCGTACTACAATTAGCACTTGCTTATTCTGTGTGTTAGGCCCTGTACTGAACACTCTGTCTAAATTAGTTCATTTCCTCCTGGAAATGACTCTAGGGGGTAAGTGCTTCATCATGTAACATGAGTATTTTTCGTATTTTATTGTGTCTGAAATCCGAGTGTGTCTTTCAATGATGGAATCTTTGATTCCATGATAAGTGGTATTATTCCCATTTTAAGGATGAGGAAACTGAGGTCCAAAGAAATTAAGTAATTTGCCCAAATTCACCCAGCCTAGAAAATGATAAAGCTAGTTCTAAATCCAAGCAGATTAGCGCTGAAGTCTGGGCCCGTAATAATCACTTTTTATTGCCTATATTTGTACCTCTGGTGTATGTATCAAGTTATATGTTGACTTCAAAACTATCATGACCTTTTCTTGGTTTTGATTGTCCAACATTAGTATAGTGTTCTAGATCTAGTAAACCAGGGGTCTGCAAAAAATTTTGATTACTCACCTCATCTGTAAAACATTTTAAACTTGTGTGTTTGTGCATGCACATTTGTGTGTAATTATAAAAAATTTACTTTCTGTTAATATATAAGTTGTACCATAAGAAATTGCCATTTTTGAAGAGCAAAAAAAGGTTGAATGTTACCAGTTACATCTGGTTCAACCTAATAGACATTTGTACAAAAATAGACATTTTAAGAGGTTGAAATAAAAATTTAATAAACAATATTTTCAATGTTTACTAATTGTGGTGCTTCACTATCATTAGCTAATATGTCAAGGCATAATATACCTTAGGGTGAACTTTATCATTAACAAAGGTGGATGGTGTCAATAATCTTGAGGTTTGTGTTTTTTTATATAACACTGTGAGGTCTAATTAAGTACTTACTGTTTACCACCTCATACAGTGGCCGATAAAAAGTGTCACTTCTGCTGTTTCCTCTGGGTTGTGCTTGAATTATTAGTATTATCTTCAGTCCTCAGTTTCTTTGTGGGAAACTTTTTAATTAGTTGTTTAATTTTGTAAGATGGTTAGTTTAGTCAAAATTAGATAAGAGAATTTGAAAATCCGTAACTACCTCAAAGCAACCCACGCATAAGAACTATTATTTTTGGGTTTTGAAATCATAATTTTATTGATTTCCAGTGTTTCCACTGGTAGTGGTTTCATTGATATAGGAGTATCAAAACATCACTCATTATTTATTTCAGTTTCATTTGATCCTAGCTGTTTTGTATTAACTCTCTGTGAAGAAATTACCTCACAAATCTATTGCTGTCCTTGGTAAAGGAATGGAGAATTAAGGCTCTAGATCATTAGTGGTTACGCTATAGTATTAGGAGTAAAAAAAAGATTATACCAACAAAATAAGAACATGTTAATGTACTTGTAATGAATAAACATGAATAAAGCTCTTATGCTATATAGATGCACTAAACAATCTACTAGAATTGTCAGCAAACTACATATCTTAATCCTGAAAGGGTCCCAAACCAATGATCTAAAATTGAATCAAACTTTCTTCCTTGAGCATAATTACTTAAATGATTTATTAAAATAGCCAGCATTTAAAAGCTTAAAACATAAGTATCATAATGTGGTATCCTAGATAGCATCCCAGAACAGAAAAAGGATATTAGGGGAAAACTGGAGGAGTGGAATAAATTATGCAGTTTAGTTATTAATAATGTACTAATGTCCTCAGTTATGACGATTGTACCATGGTAATGTAAGATACTAACAATAGAGGAAACCGGGTAAGGAGTATACAGTAACTCTATACTATATTTGCAACTTTTTTGTAAATTTAAAACTTCTACAATAAAGAACAAATTTAAACATTAAAAAGTATCACCAGGAACATATTTCACTGTTTACAGATGAAATACTATGTATTTTCATATCTAATTTCTGATCATTGACTTCAAATCAGAAAAGTGAATGACACATCAAAATCAGGTTTTCTGTTTACTGAAGTCTAAGAAAAGAACGCATACCAGCTGGAGAGATTCATGTTTATAAAGACGGATTTATAACAACAAAAATAAAATATCCAAGAATAAATTTAAGAAGAAATGGGGCCCTATGTAAAAAGTATAGCACTTTACTGAGAAACATATGAAAACCTGAACAAATGGAGAGGGATATTTTGTATTTGAATAGAAAGACTTCTGGTTTAAAGATAATTCTCTTTAAATTATTTTTTGTAGACATTTAAGGGGTACAAGAGCAGTGTTGTCACATGGATATATACATAGTGGTGAAGTCTGGGATTTTAGTGTAAATTAATCTTTACATTTTGTTTGAGCCCAATAAATGTACCAACATGATTTTTATAGAAAGATAGTCATTCCTATTAACCCAAACTTGTCCCAACTTTGAACTGAATTGAGACAGAGCTAGCAGGTGTTCCCCACGGCTGAGGCATCTGAACATTAAGCATATCCCTCTGAGAACCAGCCTGCATTGATACTCTTTCTAATGTGGACAGCATCAAGCTATGTACGTAGTTCTGTGCTCAGCAAAAGCCCTGACTTCTTTTTGTTTATGTCCTAGCCCCATACAACAAAATCAACCAAAGAATTTTGGTTGTGGATCCAGTCACCTCTGAACATGAACTGACATGTCAGGCTGAGGGCTACCCCAAGGCCGAAGTCATCTGGACAAGCAGTGACCATCAAGTCCTGAGTGGTAAGACCACCACCACCAATTCCAAGAGAGAGGAGAAGCTTTTCAATGTGACCAGCACACTGAGAATCAACACAACAACTAATGAGATTTTCTACTGCACTTTTAGGAGATTAGATCCTGAGGAAAACCATACAGCTGAATTGGTCATCCCAGGTAATATTCTGAATGTGTCCATTAAAATATGTCTAACACTGTCCCCTAGCACCTAGCATGATGTCTGCCTATCATAGTCATTCAGTGATTGTTGAATAAATGAATGATGAATAACACTATATTTACAAAATGTATCCTAATTCCTCACCTCCATTCATCCAAACCATATTGTTACTTAGTAAACATTCAGCAGATATTTATGGAATATACCTTTTGTTCCATGCATTGTAGTACTCATTGGATACACATAGAATAATAAGACTCAGTTCACACTCTTCAGGAAACAGATAAAAAACTAAGAAACAAATAAAAAACAGGCAATCCAACACCATGTGGGAAATGCTTTCATAGCCGGGAAACCTGGGGGAATACCTGAGAGGAATACTCAATTCAGGCCATGTTTCAGGAATCCAAATCCTGGCACATCAGAGCTGCTTCCCTCTTTCCAGGGTGGCAGGAAATAAATGGAACATATTTTTCTGTCTTATGCCAAACATGAGGGACCCTTTCTCCCCTGTGCCTCTCCCAAGGTAGTCTACAATATTTCAACTCTAGCAGTCTGCTTAGTGCATAGAACATGAGGCTGTGTGTCCCTGGGCAAATTACTAGACTTCTGTGTGCTTCACTTTCCCTGTAGGATTATAATCTACTGAGCAAGGTTATTGTAAGGGTCAGATTAGCAACAGTGTATGAAAATTATTTGAGACCATTGCCTGCACAAATTCAACTATTTTTTTTTTATCTCACTACTCTACAGAAGTAGGTAGGGTGGGAGACAGAGTCTGATGAGAGGCTCAGAATGTGAAAGAAAGTGAGGCGAGTGAGCATGATATTTAATATAAACACAAAGATATTCTGAGAAGAGCTTCTCACTGCCCCCTCCCCCAATACATGTTGATAGGAAAATGCCACGTACTTCAGCAAAAACAACTGAAAAATTAGATAGAAAAGTCAATCAATAGGAAAAGATAATCCAGGATGGTGTTGTGAACAGAAGGAGGGGGAAAAAAACTTTAGAAAATGATGGGGATGCTCTTACTGGGGTACGAGTCCTCAGGTATTGAACTGGCTTTCAGTAAAAGCTAGATTAGTGGGTTCCTGCCATTTAAAAGCTGTTTTATGACAACTTACTTGTTGGGTGGCCTACAGTAACTCACCTAACTGCACTGAGTCTGTTTCCTCATCTGTAAATTGGGGATTTTTTTTTTTAAATCCCTGGCATGCCTAACTCATAAAGTTGTTCTGAAACTGAAATAAAACATACATGAACAGGCATTGTAAACTGTAAGTTACGGAAAAAGCTGGCTGTTGTTGTGTCTTTAAAGTTTCACCTGGGTAGTCAAAGATGGATCATGGGGCTCAGTGGAGAGCTGAGCCAGGCAGGAGCTGACTAAGGGTGAGAGGTGGGAGTTAGCAGCCTCTGAACAACTGTGTGCCATGGGACCCCCTTTCCTCCTGCATGGTACCCCAGACAAGGAGCCTAGTAAGAGATACTAATGGCTTGTTGTCCAGAGATGTTCAAACTGCAGAGAAAGATAAGACAACAAGCATTGGCCTCCAATCATGATGACAGATAGGAGGAGGTGGGAGCTCCTTAGCAGTGCTGGTTGGCCTTCCATGTTCTACTGTGGACCATCTCTGCCATGTACTGTAGGCTACTAGCTTCTATATTAAAGAATGCAAGAGGGGCCAGGAGCGGAGGCTCATGCCTGTAATCTCAGCACTTTGGGAGGCCAAGGTGGGCAGATCACTTGAGGTCAGGAGTTTGTGACCAGCCTGGCCAACATGGTGAAACTCTGCCTTTACTAAAAATATAAAAATTAGCTGGGTGTGGTGGTGTGCACCTGTAATCCCAGCTACTCGGGAGACTGAGGCACAAGAATTGCTTGAACCCGGGAGGCGGAAGTTGCAGTGAGCCAAGATTGTGCCACTGCACTCCACCCTGGGCAACAGAGAAAGACTCTGCCTCAAAAAAAAAAAAAAAAGCAAGAGGAAGTGAAATAATCAAGGCCGCCATTTAATAGTGAGCAGCCACTCCATGTGGTACCGTGCTAAGCACATTATAAATATTAGCCTCACAAGAAACGTATTAGCATTTGTATTTTGTACACTGGTTAAGTATCTTGCCCAAGACCTCAAAACTGGTTAAGGGCAGCAGAATTTAGCCCCAGCACCACCTTTTCAAAGCCTGGGCTTCTCGCACTTCTCCATGCTGTTCCCATTTTAACACAGGTATCTCGCCATTCCAGCCACTCAAACTGTGGCATTTAAGAAAATTATCCTAAAGCTAAACTAAACTTCAAGGATGACTATTCTCCTGACCCCTTCCCATCAAAATTTTATCTTTAGTCAGTTTGTTTTCGTTTTGTTTTGTTTTTCAGAACTACCTCTGGCACATCCTCCAAATGAAAGGACTCACTTGGTAATTCTGGGAGCCATCTTATTATGCCTTGGTGTAGCACTGACATTCATCTTCTGTTTAAGAAAAGGTAGTATTTCCTTAATTGCAGTGGTCTCCACTGGGGGTGAGGAAGGGGTGAGAATTGGATCATGGCTGCAAGGAAACCCGACTTAACCTCTGCAAGGTGGTGCAAAGGCATTCCACTGTTCAACAGCAATTATATTGAAGCTGAGTGGGGTCACTGGGTGAAAATGAAGTGTAAGGGGTGAGGGGCAGGAGAATGGGTATGGATGGAGGTAGAAGATGCAGTGTCATACAGTTTTTTTCTATCATGAAAATAACCACAGACTTACAGAAGAGAAAGAGCTAAAATGCCCGTCATTTTCAGTTGCATTTTAGTCTTGCATTAGTTGCAACCAGCTGGTTTCTGGGTACCCTAAGTAATAAAAATAGTTCCTCTGTAGAACTGTAGTATTTTTACCATAGAGTATTTTGCATAATTTTTGGTAGAGGATGTTACATAATTTGCATGTGTTCATTTCTCCATTTACCTGTGGGAACAATTAAAATCCAGGCAAATGAGTATATTCAAATAATTTCCTCCCATTTAAGATGATTCAGAGTAAATAATTCCTCCAATACTTAGAGAAGTATACCAAGAGATCCAGTGACGGTATAGAGTTGTCTGATGTTAAATAGGGAAGTAGAATATGGAAGGGGATTCCAATAGTCGTTGAAAAATTCCCCATAATCCCTTACATGGGGGAAAGTAGTGTTAACTGAGAGAGTAGAGATAAGCTGTTTCCAAAAATTATATTCTTAACAGGACTGAGATAGCCAGAATATGAGGATCAAGTTTCAATGACAGTAAGATCCTGAGATGGAGTTGATTTGCACAAAGAAATAATTGTTGCCAGCTTGCATTTTGAATATTTCTCTGGAAAAAAAGATTAGTTGGCAGTAGAAATGGACAGAAATCAATAGATATTAAAATACCTCAGAATTTGGTTCATCTCTGGGAAAAGATGAAAAATAAAAGTGTATACTCCTCAAGAAAATCTAGGATCAAAAGCATGTGCCCTACACTATTGAATTAATTAACCTCATAAGTTGGGACCTGTGGAATAAGGATGTCCACCAGACTTCCTAGGGATTACAAATGTTTCACAGAACTTGAAATTTAAACTTGGGTCACTGTATGGGATGTAGAGCTGTGCTATATGGAAATAAAAATGATTTCTTTTTCTCAAGGGAGAATGATGGATGTGAAAAAATGTGGCATCCAAGATACAAACTCAAAGAAGCAAAGTGGTAAGAATATCAGACGGAATTGGGAAGTAAAAGGCAAAGGAAACAAAAAGCTAAAGCAATAACAAAGAGAAATCCATCAGTCATAATCTCCTCTCCTTTTAAAGAATGCTGGTTCCCCTCTGCCTCACAGCTAATACAAGAACTCCTCCACCGTCTGAGGAGGTTTAGGAGCAGGGAAGGGGAAGGAGTCAGCTTCTCTTTGCTAATCTTCTGTTGCCCTGCACCCTAGCAGCTCCTTGCAGCAGGGGACAAGGATGACTTAGGTGGATGGATAATTAATTGATTCTAAAATATTGTGTGTCAGTATTGTAATACTATGTTAATTGCACCATGCACGGTATCTCATTTAATCCCCCACCCCTTGCCATTACCAAAGAGAGAGAGAGAGAAATACTAGAATTTATCCTCATTTTACAGTAGAGAAAACAGAGGGTCAAGAAGATAATGTAAAGTGCCCAAGAACACACAGCTGATCACAAAAATCAAGCTTGGGGGCCATTAGCCTAACCACAGACCCTTACTCTTAACCCATCTGCTTCAATCCATTTTGCTACAAATGTTTACATTTATAAGGAGGGCAGAAAAGCCTCATCCAGTTTATTGAACTAAGAAGAAAGTTATATTAAGGTTTCTAATTTTTTTAATGTAGTTAGAAACCAAACTTAACAATGAGCCCAAGTTTAAAGCAGTCTAATTAACCTGGACAAGCTCAGGCAAGTTTCATTCTGTGGCCCATAGCATCATCTGTGTTGTAAAGCTAAGTAGCAAATGTTGTTTGGGTCATGCTGGGGGACAAGCCATCCCAATTTGCTCAGGACTGAGGGGTTTTCCAGGATAGCATGTAAGGATAATTGGGTACAAATATAACCTGCTGCTTTCTCTCATTTCAGATTTATCATTTATGATATCAGCAACTATGAGTTATGTTTTTTATTAGATTTCTTGTTACTTTTTCCCCAGACCACTTCCCATGAAATTAATATACTATTATCACTCTCCAGATACACATTTGGAGGAGACGTAATCCAGCATTGGAACTTCTGATCTTCAAGCAGGGATTCTCAACCTGTGGTTTAGGGGTTCATCAGGGCTGAGCGTGACAAGAGGAAGGAATGGGCCCGTGGGATGCAGGCAATGTAGGACTTAAAAGGCCCAAGCACTGAAAATGGAACCTGGCGAAAGCAGAGGAGGAGAATGAAGAAAGATGGAGTCAAACAGGGAGCCTGGAGGGAGACCTTGATACTTTCAAATGCCTGAGGGGCTCATGGACGCACGTGACAGGGAGAAAGGATACTTCTGAACAAGGAGCCTCCAAGCAAATCATCCATTGCTCATCCTAGGAAGACGGGTTGAGAATCCCTAATTTGAGGGTCAGTTCCTGCAGAAGTGCCCTTTGCCTCCACTCAATGCCTCAATTGGTTTTCTGCATGACTGAGAGTCTCAGTGTTGGAACGGGACAGTATTTATGTATGAGTTTTTCCTATTTATTTTGAGTCTGTTAGGTCTTCTTGTCATGTGAGTGTGGTTGTCAATGATTTCTTTTGAAGATATATTGTAGTAGATGTTACAGTTTTGTCGCCAAACTAAACTTGCTGCTTAATGATTTGCTCACATCTAGTAAAACATGGAGTATTTGTAAGGTGCTTGGTCTCCTCCATAACTACAAGTACACATTAGAAGCATAAAGATCAAACCGTTGGTTGCATAGGATGTCACCTTTATTTAACCCATTAATACTCTGGTTGACCTAATCTTATTCTCAGACCTCAAGTGTCTGTGCAGTATCTGTTCCATTTAAATATCAGCTTTACAATTATGTGGTAGCCTACACACATAATCTCATTTCATCGCTGTAACCACCCTGTTGTGATAACCACTATTATTTTACCCATTGCACAGCTGAGGAAGCAAACAGATTAAGTAACTTGCCCAAACCAGTAAATAGCAGACCTCAGACTGCCACCCACTGTCCTTTTATAATACAATTTATAGCTATATTTTACTTTAAGCAGTTCATTTATTCAAAAACCATTTATTAAGTGCCCCTGCATTATCAATCACTGTGCCAGGCATTGAATCTACAGATGTGAGCAAGACAAAGTACCTGTCCTCAAGGAGCTCATAGTATAATGAGGAGATTAACAAGAAAATGTATTATTACAATTTAGTCCAGTGTCATAGCATAAAGATGATGTGAGGAGAAAACCCGAGCAGTGTTGCCAAGAGGAGGAAATAGGCCAGTGTGGTCTGGGACAGTTGGATATACTTAAACATCTTAATAATCAGAGTAATTTTCATTTACAAAGAGAGGTCGGTACTTAAAATAACCCTGAAAAATAACACTGGAATTCCTTTTCTAGCATTATATTTATTCCTGATTTGCCTTTGCCATATAATCTAATGCTTGTTTATATAGTGTCTGGTATTGTTTAACAGTTCTGTCTTTTCTATTTAAATGCCATTAAATTTTAAATTCATACCTTTCCATGATTCAAAATTCAAAAGATCCCATGGGAGATGGTTGGAAAATCTCCACTTCATCCTCCAAGCCATTCAAGTTTCCTTTCCAGAAGCAACTGCTACTGCCTTTTATTCATATGTTCTTCTAAAGATAGTCTACATTTGGAAATGTATGTTGAAGGCACGTATTTTTAAAATTTTTTTCCTAAATAGTAACACATTGTATGTCTGCTGTGTACTTTGCTATTTTTATTTATTTTAGTGTTTCTTATATAGCAGATGGAATGAATTTGAAGTTCCCAGGGCTGAGGACCCATGCCTTCTTTGTTTCTTAGTTATCTTTCCCATAGCTTTTCATTATCTTTCATATGATTCAGTATATGTTAAATATGTCCTACATATACATTTAGACAACCACCATTTGTTAAGTATTTGCTCTAGGACAGAGTTTGGATTTGTTTATGTTTGCTCAAAAGGAGACCCATGGGCTCTCCAGGGTGCACTGAGTCAATCTAGTCCTAAAAAGCAATCTTATTATTAACTCTGTATGACAGAATCATATCTGGAACTTTTGTTTTCTGCTTTCTGTCAAGTATAAACTTCACTTTGATGCTGTACTTGCAAAATCACATTTTCTTTCTGGAAATTCCGGCAGTGTACCTTGACTGCTAGCTACCCTGTGCCAGAAAAGCCTCATTCGTTGTGCTTGAATGCCACCAGCTGTCATCACTACACAGCCCTCCTAAGAGGCTTCCTGGAGGTTTTGAGATTCAGTTGCCCTGGGAGATCCCAGAGTTTCCTTTCCCTCTTGGCCATATTCTGGTGTCAATGACAAGGAATACCTTGGCTTTGCCACATGTCAAGGCTGAAGAAACAGTGTCTCCAACAGAGCTCCTTGTGTTATCTGTTTGTACATGTGCATTTGTACAGTAATTTGTGTGACAGTGTTCTTTGTGTGAATTACAGGCAAGAATTGTGGCTGAGCAAGGCACATAGTCTACTCAGTCTATTCCTAAGTCCTAACTCCTCCTTGTGGTGTTGGATTTGTAAGGCACTTTATCCCTTTTGTCTCATGTTTCATCGTAAATGGCATAGGCAGAGATACCTAATTCTGCATTTGATTGTCACTTTTTGTACCTGCATTAATTTAATAAAATATTCTTATTTATTTTGTTACTTGGTGCACCAGCATGTCCATTTTCTTGTTTATTTTGTGTTTAATAAAACGTTCAGTTTAACATCCCAGTGGAGAAAGTTACTTGGAATATTTGCAGCCTTCTTCCTAGTTCTTTTTTCATTGCTTATACAGCATGTTTTTATACAGCATGCTTTTGAATCCTGCACAATGAAAAAAGTATCAAAAGATTTTATTTTAAAAAAGAATGTATTGAAAATTTTCATTCTCTCTCATTCAGCAGCTTCCTTTAGGACCATACCAAGAAGAGTCAAAATCCTGTCATCTACATTGAAGATCTGAGGGAAAGAGGGTGGGAGAGAAGGAGTGGAACCCAATAGAACTATAGGGAAACAAAGGGACTTACCTCTAAGAAAGTACTTTTCCCAGATCTGTAAATGGGTATGCAATCCAATGTGTAGGAAGCTAGACGTATTGCAATCTTCAAGTTTTGAAAATAAAGCGAGGAACCTAGAACTAAGCCAAGTTGAGGATTAAGGGCTAGCAATGGTTAGGACCATAGATCTGTGGTTTTAAACAAGCATGACAAAACTTATCATTCAAGGAAGTATAGACCTTTTAATGTGTCATCCGGTGAGATTTTAGTCATGAAATTCCATTTTAAAAGACTTTATCACTTGTTTGAATCAGATACTCTTAAAGGATTGTAATGGCTATTTCTAAGAATATGTGTTTGACTCTAGATGCTTTTGTTTGTTTGTTTGTTTTTGAGACAGAGTTTTGCTCTTGTCACCCAGGCTGCAGTGCAATGGCACTATCTCAGCTCACTGCAACCTCCGCCTCCAGGTTCAACGGATTCTCCTGCCTCAGCCCCTCGAGTAGCTGGGATTACAGGCACCTGCCACCACTCCTGGCTAATTTTTGTACTTTTAGTAGAGACAGGGTTTCACAATGTTGGCCAGGCTGATCTCGAACTCCTGACCTCAGGTGATCCACCCATCTCGGCCTCCCAAAGTGCTGGGATTACAGGTGTGAACCACGGTGCCTGGCCTCTGGATGTTTTCAGTAGTAATGACGATGCACTATTTATGCTAGCCCTTGGGCAGTCAAAGCAATAAAAGTGGGTGCTAGACATCAAGATATCTGGCCTTCCTAATCAGGAAAGGATATGGAGAACTAGTCTTCCTGGCTTGCCTTGGTGGTATGGAAATTTTGTGACACTTGAGGGGTCTGTATTATAGAAAAGTTAATATGAAAATGGTTCATAAGCTTTCATTAAACTTTTGTTCTAGTCCCTTTTACAAGCGTGTGCCTGTCTGCCACAAGTAGGCCTAATATATTTTTTAAGTTTTATTTTTAATTGACATATAATTGACTTTTTTAATTATTATACTTAAAGTTCTAGGGTACATGTGCACAAAATGTAGGTTTGTTACATATGTATACATGTGCCATGTTGGTGTGCTGCACCCATTAACTCGTCATTTACATTAGGTACATCTCCTAATACTATCCCTCCCTCCTCCCCCTACCCCACGACGGGCCCCGGTGTGTGATGTCCCCCTTCCTGTGTCCAAGTGTTCTCATTGTTCAATTCCCACCTATGAGTGAGAACATGCGGTGTTTGGTTTTTTGTCCTTGCGATAGTTTGCTGAGAATGGTTTCCAGCTTCATCCGCGTCCCTACAAAGGACATGAACTCATCCTTTTCTATGGCTGCATAGTATTCCATGGTGTATATGTGCCACATTTTCTTAGTCCAGTCTATCATTGGTGGACATTTGGGTTGGTTCCAAGTCTTTGCTATTGTGAATAGTGCTGCAGTAAACATACATGTGCATGTGTCTTTATAGTAGCAAGATTTATAATCCTTTGGGTATATACCCAGTAATGGGATGGCTGGGTCAAATGGTATTTCTAGTTCTAGATCCTTGAGGAATCACCACACTGTCTTCCACAATGCTTGAACCAGTTTACCATCCCACCAACAGTGTAAAAGTGTTCCTATTTCTCCACATCCTCTCCAGCACCTGTTGTTTTCTGACTTTTTAATGATCACCATTCTGACTGGTGTGAGATGGTTGGTATCTCATTGTGGTTTTGATTTGTATTTCTCTGATGGCCAGTGATGATGAGCTTTTTTTCATGTGTCTGTTGACTGCATAAATGTCTTCTTTTGAGAAGTGTCTGTTCATATCCTTCACCCACTTTTTGATGGGGTTGTTTGATTTTTTCTTGTAGATTTGTTTAAGTTCTTTGTAGATTCTGGATATTAGCCCTTTGTCAGATGGGTAGATTGTAAAAATGTTCTCCCATTCTGTAGGTTGCCTGTTCACTCTGATGGTAGTTTCTTTTGCTGTGCAGAAGCTCTTTAGTTTAATTAGATCCCATTTGTCAATTTTGGCTTTTGTTGCCATTGCTTCCAGTGTTTTAGTCATGAAGTCCTTGCCCATGCCTATGTCCTGAATGGTATTGTCTAGGTTTTCTTCTAGGGTATTTATGGTTTTAGGTCTAACATTTAAGTCTTTAATCCATCTTGAATTAATTTTTGTATAAGGTGTAAGGAAGGGATCCAGTTTCAGCTTTCTACATATGGCTAGCCAGTTTTCCCAGCACCATTTATTAAATAAGGAATCCTTTCCCCATTTCTTGTTTTTGTCAGGTTTGTCAAAGATCAGATGGTTGTAGATGTGTGGTATTATTTCTGAGGGCTCTGTTCTGTTCCATTGGTCTAGATCTCTGTTTCAGTACCAGTACCATGCTGTTTTGGTTACTGTAGCCTTATAATATAGTTTGAAGTCAGGTAGCGTAATGCATCCAGTTTTTTCTTTTGGCTTAGGATTGTCTTGGCAATGCAGGATCTTTTTTGATTCCATATGAACTTGAAAGTAGTTTTTTCCAATTCTGTGAAGAAAGTCATTGGTAACTTGATGGGGATGGCATTGAATCTATAAATTACCTTGGGCAGTAGGGCCATTTCACGATATTGATTCTTCCTATCCATGAGCATGGAATGTTCTTCCTTCAGTTTGTGTCCTCTTTTTTTCATTGAGCAGTGGTTTGTAGTTCTCCTTGAAGAGGTCCTTCACATCCCTTATAAGTTGGATTCCTAGGTATTTTATTCTCTTTGAAGCAATTGTGAATGGGAGTTCACTCATAATTTGGCTCTCTGTTTGTCTGTTGTTGGTGTATAGGAACGCTTGTGATTTTTGCACATTGATTTTGTATCCTGAGACTTTGCTGAAGTTGCTTATCAGCTTAAGGAGATTTTGCGCTGAGACAGTGGGGATTTCTAAATATACAATCATGTCATCTGCAAACACGGACAATTTGACTTCCTCTTTTCCTAACTGAATACCCTTTATTTCTTTCTCTTGTCTGATTGCCCTGGCCAGAACTTCCAACACTGTGTTGAATAGGAGTGGTGAGAGAGGACATCCCTGTCTTGTGCCAGTTTTCCAAGGGAATTCTTCCAGTTTTCGCCCATTCAGTATGATATTGGCTGTGGGTTTGTCATAACTAGCTCTTATTATTTTGAGATACGTCCCATCAATACCTAGTTTATTGAGAGTTTTTAGCATGAAGCGCTGTTGAATTTTGTCGAAGGCCTTTTTTGCATCTATTGAGATAAACATACAGTTTTTGTCTTTGGTTCTGTTTATATGATGGATTACGTTTATTGATTTGTGTTATGTTGAACCAGCCTTGCATCCCAGGGATGAAGCTGACTTGATAGTGGTGGATAAGCTTTTTGATGTGCTGCTGGATTCAGTTTGCCAGTATTTTACTGAGGATTTTTGCATCGACGTTCATCAGGGATATTGGTCTAAAGTTCTCTTTTTTTGTTGTGTCTCTGCCAGGCTTTGGTATCAGGATGATGCTGGCCTTATAAAATGAGTTAGGGAGGATTCCCTCTTTTTCTATTGATTAGAATAGTTTCAGAAGGAATGGTACCAGCTCCTCTTTGTACCTCTGGTAGAATTCAGCTGTGAATCCATCTTGTCCTAGACTTTTTTTGGTTGGTAGGCTATTAATTATTGCCTCAATTTCAGAGCATGTTATTGGTCTATTCAGAGATTCAAATTCTTCCTGGTTTAGTCTTGGGAGGGTGTATGTGTCCAGGAATTTATCCATTTCTTCTAGATTTTCTAGTTTATTTGCATAGAGGTATTTATATTATTCTCTGATGGTAGTTTGTATTTCTGTGGGATCAGTGGTGATATCCCCTTTATCATTTTTTATTGCGTCTATTTGATTTTTCTCTCTTTTCTTCTTTATTAGTCTTGCTAGCGGTCTATCAATTTTGTTGATCTTTTCAAAAAACCAGCTCCTGGATTCATTGATTTTTTGAAGGGTTTTTCATGGCTCTATCTCCTTCAGTTCTGCTCTCATCTTAGTTATTTCTTGCCTTCTGCTAGCTTTTGAATGTGTTTGCTCTTGCTTCTCTAGTTCTTTTAATTGTGATGTTAGGGTGTCAATTTTAGATCCTTCCTGGTTTCTCTTGTGGGCATTTAGTGCTATAAATTTCCCTCTCCACACTGCTTTAAATGTGTCCCAGAGATTCTTGTATGTTGTGTCTTTGTTCTCGTTGGTTTCAAAGAACTTCTTTATTTCTGCCTTCATTTCATTAGGTAACCAGTAGTCATTCAGGAGCAGGTTGTTCAGTTTCCATGTAGTTGAGCGGTTTTGAGTGAGTTTCTTAATCCTGAGTTCTAGTTTGATTGCACTGTGGTCTGAGAGACAGTTTGTTATAATTTCTGTTCTTTTACATTTGCTGAGGAGTGCTTTACTTCCAACTATGTGGTCAATTTTGGAGTAAGTGTGACGTGGTGCTGAGAAGAATGTATATTCTGTTGATTTAGGGGGAGAGTTCTGTAGATGTCTATTACATCCACTTGGTGCAGAGCTGAGTTCAATTCCTGGATATTCTTGTTAACTTTCTGTCTCATTGATCTGTTAATGTTGACAGTGGGGTGTTAAAGTCTCCCATTATTATTGTGTGGGAGTCTAAGTCTCTTTGTAGGTCTCTAAGGACTTGCTTTATGAATCTGGGTGCTCCTGTACTAGGTGCATATATATTTAGGATAGTTAGCTCTTCTTGTTGAATTGATCCATTTACCATTACATAATGGCCTTCTTTGTGTCTTTTGATCTTTGTTGGTTTAAAGTCTGTTTTATCAGAGACTAGGATTGCAACCCCTGCTTTTCTTTGTTTTCCATTTGCTTGGTAGATCTTCCTCCATCCCTTTATTTTGAGCCTATGTGTGTCTCTGCACGTGAGATGGGTCTCCTGAATACAGCACACTGATGGGTCATGACCCTTTATCCAATTTGCCAGTCTGTGTCTTTTAATTGGATCATTTAGCCCATTTACATTTAAAGTTAATATTTTTATGTGTGAATTTGATCCTGTCATTATGATGTTAGCTGGTTATTTTGCGCATTAGTTGATGCAGTTTCTTCCTAGCATCGATGCTCTTTATAATTTGGCATGTTTTTGCAGTGGCTGGTACTGGTTGTTCCTTTCCATGTTTAGTGCTTCCTTCAGGAGCTCTTGTAATGCAGGCCTGGTGGTGACAAAATCTCTCAGCATTTGCTTGTCTATAAAGGATTTTATTTCTCTTTCACTTATGAAGCTTAGTTTGGCTGGATATGAAATTCTGGGTTGAAAATTCTTTTTCTTTAAGAATGTTGAATATTGGTCCCCACTCTCTTCTGGCTTGTAGAGTTTCTGCTGAGAGATCCGCTGTTAGTCTGATGGGCTTCCCTTTGTGGGTAACTCGACCTTTCTGTCTGGCTGCCCTTAACATTTTTTCCTTCATTTCAATTTTGGTGAATTTGAAAATTATGTGTCTTGGAGTTGCTCTTCTCAAGGAGTATCTTTGTGGCGTTCTCTGTATTTCCTGAATTTGAATGTTGGCCTGCCTTGCTAGGTTGGGGAAGTTCTCCTGGATAATATCCTGAAGAGTGTTTTCCAACTTGGTTCCATTCTCGCCATCACTTTCAGGTACACCAGTCAGACGTAGATTTGGTCTTTTCACATAGTCCCATATTTCTGGGAGGTTTTGTTCATTTCATTTTACTCTTTTTTCTCTAAACTTCTCTTCTTGCTTCATTTCATTCATTTGATCTTCAATCACTGATACCCTTTATTCCAGCTGATCGAATTGGCTATTGAAGCTTGTGCATGTGTCACATAGTTCTCATGCCATGGTTTTCAGCTTTATCCCGTCATTTAAGGTCTTCTCTATGCTGTTTATTATAGTTAGCCATTTATGTAATCTTTTTTCAAGGTTTTTAGCTTGTTTGCGATGGGTTCAAACATCCTCCTTTAGCTCAGAGAAGTTTGTTATTACCAGTCGTCTGAAGCCTTCTTCTGTCAACTCGTCAAAGTCATTCTCCATCCAGCTTTGTTCCATTTCTGGTGAGGAGCTGCGTTCCTTTGGAGAAGAAAAGGTGCTCTGATTTTTAGAATTTTCAGCTTTTCTGCTCTAGTTTCTCCCCATCTTTGTGGTTTTATCTACCTTTGGTCTTTGATGATGGTGATGTACAGATGGGGTTTTGGTGTGGATGTCCTTTCTGTTTGTTAGTTTTCCTTCTGACAGTCAGCACCCTCAGCTGCAGGTCTGATGGAGTTTGCTGGAGGTCCACTCCAGATCCTATTTGCCTGTGTTTCACCAGTGGAGGCTTCAGAACAGCAAATATTGTAGAACAGCAGATGCTGCTGCCTTATCCTTCCTCTGGAAGCTTCATCTCAGAGGGGCACCCGGCTGTATGAGGTGTCAGGCGGCCCCTACTGGGAGGTGCCTCCCAGTTAGGCTACTCAGGGGTCAGGAACCCACTTGAGGAGGCAGTCTGTCCGTTCTCAGATCTCAAACTCCGTGCTGGGAGAACCACTACTCTCTTCAAAGCTGTCAGTCAGACAGAGAGGTTTAAGTCTGCAGAAGTTTCTGCTGCCTTTTTTTCAGCTATGCCCTGCCCCCAGAAGTGGAGTCTAAAGAGGCAGGCAGGCCTCGTTGAGCTGCAGTGGGCTCCATGCAGTTCGAGCTTCCGTGCCGCTTTGTTTACCTACTCAAGCCTTAGCAATAGTGGGCACCCCTCCCCCAGCCTCCCTACCACCTTGCAGTTGGATCTCAGACTGCTGTGCTAGCAGTGAGTGAGGCTCCATGGGCGTGGGACCCTCCGAACCAGGCGCAGGATATAATCTCCTGGTGTGCTGTTTGCTAAAAACCATTGGAAAAGTGCAGTATTAGGGCGGGAGTGTCCCGGTTTTCCAGGTACTGTCTGTAATGGCTTCCCTTGGCTAGGAAAGGGAATTCCCCGACCCCTTGCACTTCCTGGGTGAGGCGATGCCCCGCCATGCTTCGGCGCACCCTCCATGGGCTGCACCCACTGTCTGTCAAGCCCCAGTGAAATGAACCCAGTACCTCAGTTGGAAATGCAGAAATCACCCATCTTCTGCGTCACTCACACTGGGAGCTATAGACTGGAGCTGTTCCTATTTGGCCATCTTGGAATCTCCCTACCCATTTTCCATAATTGACATATTTATAGGGTACAGTGTAATGTTTTGATAGAAGTATACATTGTGTAATTATCAAATCAGGGTAATTAGCATATTCTTCTCCTCAAATATTTATCATTTATTTGTGATAAGAACATTCAAAATATTCTCTCCTAGTTATTTTGAGTTATACAGTATAATACTGTTAACCACAGTCACCCTATGTATTAGTCCGTTTTCACAGTGTTATAAAAATACTACCTGAGACTAGGTAATTTATAAAGGAAAGAAGTTTAATTGACTCAAAGTTCTGCATGGTTGGGGAGGCCTCAGGAAACTCACAGTCATGGTGGAAGGGGAAGCAGTCACCTTCCTCACAAGGCAGTAAGAGGAGAGAGAGAAAAGAGGGAAGAGCCCTTTATGAAACTATCAGATCTTATGAGAATTAACTCACTATCATGAGAACAGGATGGGGGAAACCACCCCCATGATACAATCACCTCCCTCCCTCAACACGTGGGGATTACAGGTTTCTCCCATGACATGTGGGGATCACAATTTGAGATGAGATTTGTGTGAGGACAGAGCCAAACTGTATCACCCTACTATGCAATAGAACACCAGAACTTATTCCTTCTATCTAACTATAAGTTTGTACCTGTTGACCGATCTCTACTAATCTCCCCTCCTCATGCCCCCAACCCTCTCCAGCCTCTGGTAACCACTACCCTACTTTCTACTTCTGTGATATCAACCTTTTAACATTCCACATATGAGTGAGATCATTTAGTATTTGTGTTTCTTTGCCCGGCTATTTCACTTAACATAATTATCCTCTAGTTTTATTCATGTTGCCACAAATGACAGGATTTCATTTGTTATGGCTGAATACTATTCTATTGTGTGTGTGTGTGTGTGTACACCACATTTTTTCTTTTTTTTTTTTTTTAAAGAGATGGAGTCTTGCTATGTTGCCTAGGCTGGCCTTGAACTCCTATCATCCCACCCACAGCCTCCAGAGTAGCTGGGAATATAGGCACACACCACTGCACCTGGCTTATATACCACCTTTTCCTCATCCATTCATCTGTTGATGGACACTTAAGTTGATTCCATAGCTTCACTGTTGTGAATAGTGCTGCAATAAACCTAGCAGTGTAGATGTCTATTTATGTCTTTATTTATTTAACTATTTTATTTATTTATTCTTTATTTAACTATTTTAAAGCTGAGAAATTCAAAATTAACTTTTGTTCTATTGATATATTTGGCCAAATTTGTTAAGACAGATACACCTGTTTTTAGAATTTTTCCTATCCCAGGCTTCCAAAGTTTCAAGAAAATTGATATAATAAACCAACTTATTCCTATTATAATTTAAACATTTCCGAAATTATTTCCATTTTAAAAGAAGTTAATGTTTGACCAATGAAGCAATTGTCAATGATGGGGTTTTATTATGAGTTTAATAATGATATTTACCATTTATTGAGCATGTACCTTATGCAAGGTCTTCATCTGTCAATCATCTCTTCTTTCTGCAAATACAAGACTTAGCAAGCTTGGAGTAAGTTATGAATGCTAACATAAGTGAGATCAAATAGTCTCTTTCTAGGGCACTGAAGGTCTTTGGGGACTTAAAAACTCGATTACAATGATTCAGGCATATAAGAGAAAATTGCAACACACACACACACATAAAACAGAAAAGAACTATTTGTACATGCCAGGAAACGCTGCTCTAAGAGTTGCTTTATTCTAGGTGACTATGAAAGGAAAAAAAAAATCTAACTATAGAGAGGTTAAAAAATGTACATATATTTGGGAAGAATAGGAAATTTCACTGAAGGCCTGGAGTCACTCAAACCCGAGTTCCAATCTTCTTAGATGTAAATTAACTTCATTGAACCTGTTTACTTTAAAAATTCTTGTTTTTATTAAAAATTTCAATTACTATTAAAATTATATTTTTAATTAAAAATACTTTAAAAATTAAAGTGTATAGTTTTTCTATTTATTTTAAATATTCAAATAATTGTGAATTAAAGTTGTGCCAGCTTGAAGATCTAAAGTGATAGGCTTAATAATTTTGGAACTTTTCTTAATGTCAAAGTTAACTAGAGCTTCTTTTCTTTTTCAAATTACACATTTAAAATTCCGGCATCAGTTCCTTTTTGAGTCATCTAGGTCTCTCACATCAGTAAATATTGAGCTACTGTAAAGCTGAAGTTACTTACGTAGTAACATAACTTACTTAGGGGAGATTTGTAAATGTTTATTTTGGATAAGCTATGTCTTATTTTTGTTTTGCTTTTGAGAAAGATACTTCTCATTCTTTGCTAATTTCAAACAAACAGCTTTCCAGTAGAAAGCAATTATTTCTATAACTCAAGTTAAATAATTCTGTCCATTCTTTAGTCAAATTGAAAATAAGACATAACAAAACAATGACCCCCTTGCCTTGGTTTCTAACTTTTCAGAGGTGAACACAACCATAAATGGTAACTAACTTACAGTAGTGCCTACTGTATCCACTAAGCATTATGTAGACTACAGAGGTGACCCAGACATGCACCCTGCCCTTAAAAAACATGAAGATTGAAACATTATCATGATTTACAGGTATATCTCCTCCTCCTCCAAAAACAAAACAATACAAAAGACACAAATAACTGTGTTTGTCAGAAATACAGACACCAAGTGTCAAAATGTCAGAAAATAGGGCAGCTTGAACTCAACCTTTGCACTCTCTAACACTTGAATTATATTTTATCAAACCTTTGTAAAGTTAGTTCATGTATTTTGGTGCCTCAGTGGTTCTAATCCAAGTATAGTATTTTTGTAGCTCCATCTGTCCCAGTGCTGCATAACAGCACTAGAACATGTGGAAGAGATTTAACAACTAGTATTAGCTATGATATGTATATATTAGTATATATTACATGTCAGGAAGTGTTCTGAGTTCTTTACGTGTACTAATTCATTTAGCCTTCCCAATAACCCTATGAGGAAAGTTATTATCATCTTCTCTTGACAGATAAAGAAACCAAGCCACAGAAAGTTTAGGTAACTTGGCCGAAGTCATGCTACTAATAAGTTATGGCCCCAGGATGTGAGCACAGTTTGACTTCACAGTTTGCTCTTATACCCTACACTATGCTACCCCTAAATAATTATTCGAGTCATGTTAATGAGGGGATTTTAAAAACTTGACAGTATTGGAACAGTATATATAGTAAGCTGATACTTCCCTGGGTTGGACAACTCCAGAAGCAGTCTGATGTTTGTTTGCCTGTATATTTTTGTTTTTCTAGGCAATGGGGGCTAATCTCACTAGTACCTCTGTAGACAGTCTAGCATATGTCTTTCGGTGAATCTTTGAACTCGTTTTCCGTTTGGTATATATCTGATGGTACAATTGCTGAATTCTTGGTATATTCATAAGAATAGAATTTCTAGGTCATGGTATAGGATTGCTGGAAACTGTACCAATTTGCATTCCCACCAGCAGGGCATAGGAGTTCCAGTTGCCTTGCATTTTTCCCAATATTTTCTGCCTCTTTCATTTTAGATGACTATGCAGAGACATCACATTTTGGTTTTAATTTGCATGACTCTGATGACTAATGGAGTCGAACTCATTTTCATATATTTATTGGCCATTTGTCAGTAAAGTTTTATGAGGTGTCTTTTCAAGTGGTTTGCCCATTTTTTAAATTAGGTTTTCTGCCTTTTTGATTGTGTAGGAATTCTTAGCGTATTCTAGATACAAGCCCTTCGTCAGAGACATAAACGGAAAATCTCTTCTCCCATTCTGTAGGATGTCTGTTCTCTCTTCATGGAGTCTTTTGAGGAAGTGAAGTTCTTACTTTACATAGTTCAATTTACCATTTTTTTCCCTCATGGCTAGCACTTTTTTGTGTCCTGTGTAAGCAAACTTTGCCTACTCCAAGGTCATGAAGATTTCTTCCATGTTTTCTTCTAAATCTCTATCATTTTATTTTTCACATTTAGATCTGTAATCCTTCTGGAATTATTTTTTTGCATATGATGTGAGATAGGAGTTAAAATACATTCTCATGTGGACATTCAATTGTCCCTACACCATTTACTGAAAATACCATCCTTTCCCCCACTATACTGCAGTGTCACCTTTCTCATAAACTAGTTGACTATATCTATACCTATGTCTCTATCTATATCTGTCTACCTACCTGTCTATATCTGTTTATGGAGTCTGTTCTATTACATTGATCAGCTCATTTGTTTTTTTTTTGTTTAGAAAATTTTGCTAAAGCAGTATTAATGAGTTTGAATCTTGCCTCTTGGGGCTGTGACAACACTTCAGGTTGTGATTCTTCACCTGCAGCCCTATCCATGCCATGGCAACCACCGAGGCATCCATCCTGTGGTTATCTATGCAATGCATAATAAAGACAACCTCAGCTGGCCTCGGCGGCTCACGTCTGTAATCCCAGCACTTTGGGAGGCCAAGGCAGGCAGATCACTTGAGCACAGGAGTTCGAGACTAGCCTGAGTAACACGGCAAAACCCCATCTCTCCAAAAAATAAAAAAATTAGCTGAGCATGGTGGCATGCGCCTGTAATCCCAGCCACTCAGGAAGCAGAGGTGGGAGGATTTCTTGAACCTGGGCTATCGAGGCTGCAGTGAGCCGAGATCGCGCCACTGCACTCCAGCCTCGATGACAGAGTGAGACTCTGTCAGAAAAAAAAAAAAAAAGATAACCTCTATCTCCCACTGCTTTCCCTTCCCACCCTCACCCCAAGTTTCTGTCATTTCTTTGAATATGTTATTTGACTTTCCACACGTATAAAAGTACACTTGTATCATTTATTTTAGGTATTGGATATCTTCCCTTCCTTGTGTATTATTTTAAAAGCAGCTGAATAAAGAATTTAGCTTGGTTTTTTTTTGTTGTTGTTGTTGTTGTTTTGATTTTTTGTTTTTTGAGACGGAGTCTCGCTCCATTGCCCAGGCTGGAGTTCAGTGACATGATCTCAGCTCACTGCAACCTCTGCCTCACAGGTTCAAGCGATTCTCCTGCCTCAGCCTCCTGAGTAGCTGGGACTACAGGTGCATGCCACCACGCTCGGCTAATTTCTTTTTTTTTTTTGTATTTTTAGTAGAGACGGGGTTTAATGTAGCCTTCAAATAATTTTTTTAACTATAAATTCAGTGGCTTTTGATTTTTCAAAAAGAGTCTCCACTCTTACCTAAAACTACAATGGGTATTTGAATTCTAGAAGGAGGTGATTTTATTCCAAACTGATAATCACTATAAAACATTATGTCTTTTCTACTGGAAATAGAAATACAGTGTATATAGATGTTTGTTAGACATCTCTAATAAAAAAAATGAGTATTGCATATAACTGAGCCTTCCTAGAGTGTTTGCCCACAGCCACAGTGTTATAGCAGTTCATATTATCTCTCTCACAGTCACATGTTAGAAGTAGAGTCATGTAGCAGTATGCAAGCAAATCCCCTGTTGGGATGCCTGTTGGCTTCAGATTAGCTCACTTACTGGGCAAAACAGAGACTATGGGCAATGCCCAACATTTCCTCATTTCTCATAATGGCTTATCAAATTCCCAGTCACAAGAGCTAAAACCTTAGAACAATCTTTTACTCCTCCCTCTTCCCCATGGCACAGCTTTAACATTGACTGAAGCTTCTTTTATAGAATTGTTTCTCCGGTTCCTTTTTTGTGAATTTATTGTTACTATTCTCTCTCAAACTTCATATAGGATGTTGACAGTGACTTAAGCAATAAGAAAGATTATCACATAAAACAAAACAAAACAAACAAACAACAGCAACAACAACAAAATATATATATATACACACACACAGGTAGGATGGCCCTGTCCCTGCTTCTCTGCGATCCTCTTTGTTCTACCCTACTGGTGGATCTATACCCAAGCTGGCAGCAAGACAGCTTGGCAGTTCCAGGTTGCACCTAGCAGACCACATCTCATGTCTCACTGGCCAGAGTCAGGTCACATACCCATCTTTAAGACAGTTGTTGGCAAGGATTTACCCTGGAGCCAGGGATGAAACCATCTTCCCCTGAGTCACATGGGAAAGGACACCTGAACAAAATCAGCATCTTGTCACCATAGGGAATGGGCTCTGAATGCTGGTGGATAATCAACAGTGTCAGCTCCAGACTCTAACCACTTCACTTAGATAACTGCAGCCACCTCTTAACTGTGGTCCCTGCCTCCAGTTTTTGGCTCCATTTTCTCAACATGTATAATGAAGCCAGTACAATTCTCCTTAAACACACTGCTGTCATGACAGCACTTTCTTGGTCAGGGGGCCTAGGTGGCTTCACTGTGACTGATGGGCAAAATTCGAACACCTTGGCCTCCCCATTCAAGATGTCCATAACCAGACTCCAACCTATCCCTTACCCTTCCTTCTCCCTAGTTCCTTACAACAGGGGTGGTAGTAAATATATCAGGCTTTGTGGACCATGTGGTCTCTGTCACAATTACAGTAGTATTCCCCTCATCTGTGCAGTACAATAAGTTGTTCTGAGAAGAAGAAGGGGAAAGAGAGAGAGACCACATTCATACCACTTTTATTACAGTACGTTGTTATAATTGTCCTTTTTTTTTTTTTTTTTAACTCTTGTCTTGCTATGTTGCCCAAGCTGGTCTTGAACTCCTGGGCTCAAGTAATCCACACACCTCGGCCTCCCAAAGGGCTGGAATTACAGGCACAAGCCACTGCACCTGGCCCGAATTGTTCTATTTTATTAGTAGTAATTGTTGTTAATCTCTTACTGGGCCTAATGTATAAACTTTATCTTTTCTTTGCTTATCTGTCTTTCCACAAGTATATAAGTATACTTTTACCATTTATTTTATGTATTGGATATCTCTCTAAACAAATCACAGGTATGTATGCATAGGAAAAAACACAGTATGTGTAGGGTTTGGTACTATGCACAGTTTCAGGCATCCACTTGGGGATCTTGGAACATAACCCCTGCAGATAAGGAGAGGACTACTGTAGTCAATTCTTCCCTTGTAGTGCAAAAGCAGCCATGCACAATACAATACAAATGAATGTGACTGTATTCCAATAAAACTTTATTTACGAAACAGGCAGTAAACTAGATTTGGCCCACAGGACACACTTTAACAATCCCTGCCTTACATGAAATCCCTTACTCCACTAGGCCCTAAGTTGGTAAAATCAACACTTCATTGGAGCCACAAAGATGACAAGATAATGGTATGGGGAAGTCCTACCTATACAGGACATCTGGCAGGGTCCGGGCTTCATGTCTGACATATCGTCAAGAGTTACATTGGCAATGAGACTAGTTTTCATAAATTTATTCAGTTTGATCATTCGGCTGATTCAAAGATCAAAAGATCCTTTAGGGCTGTGTTTTCTGGCCTTTTTAAGGCTGTGGTACATGGATTTGTTAGGCTAACTGAGACAAATAAATGAGTTTGTCTCTTCACTATGCTGATAATACCTTGGCAAGTCATCAGTCAAGCTCTTTTTCTCACCCTTACCCCCAGATCTACACCCTGCTCCTACAATCTTATCTCTGTCTCCTTCTCCCTTCTAAAAGAAACCTGATGAAACAAAAAGAAGAAACCCAGAGATAATAATACACCCAAGATCATACTGATAGACCTACATGTGCCAAACATTGGTTGAGAAATAATGTCTTGTGATCCACAATAATCAGTACCAAAAATCCAAGTACTTCATGCGGTCTTAGGAAACAAATATGTTGGAAAGGCTAAGGCTTGGCTTATTTAGTTACCTTGTTGTTTTAGACCTACATAAACTAAGAGTGTAAATAGTAACCTGATTAAAAATAAGGACTTTAGGGTTAGTTTATCTGGGTTTGAATTCTGGCTCTGCTGCTTCCTGTTTATCTGACCTTCGGTAAGTTACTTAACTTCTTTGTGTCTCTATTTCTTCATCTACGTATCTGACCCAGAGAGTTGTTAGGATAATTATGTGAGTTAATATGCGCAAAAATTTAAAAATAGGGCCTATCACATTGTTAACAGCATATATGAGTTGGTAAAAGGATATATATATATATATGTTGCGTCTTTGGCATGGAGTAAAATTCATATAAACAAAAAAAACAGAGTGAATATTCACTTAGGCAGGCAGTCTGCTCCATGTAATCATTCAAGGATTCAGATAGACAACAGCTCTGCCATCTTCAACATGTGGTCTTCAAATTTTCCCTGGAGGTCTCCATACAGTGAAATAGACTAGAAGGGCATACAGAATCTCAGTGGGAGATTTTTATGCGCTAGATTTAGGAATGATGCGCATAATTTCCTTTCACATTCCATTAGTTAGAATTCAGTCACATGACCATAACCTAATCCCAAGGGAGACTGGGAAATGTAGTGTAGCTTCCCAGGAGGAAGAGGCGTATGTAGATTTGATGGAAGACCTATCAGAATTGGTTATAACTGAGTATCTGGACAACACCATATTGGTGCTGGTATCCTAGCAAGAAAAGCGCACATTGAATTGCAGTATCTATAGTGCCATTAGCCTTTCACGAAGTTATTTTAATAAAACAACTTTTTTGAAACTAGTTATTAAATACGGTCTAAAAATAATGATGAGGAACTCTTTATTTCATTACCTAGTGTGCTTTCTAAAGAACACTAGGAAAAATTTCCCTTTGACCTTAATACAAACACACAAACACAAAATAGTTGTGTTTCCCCAAGTGAAAAGTTGCTTTGCTTTGCCCCTGCTCCCCAAATCTTGGAAATATTATTAATTGTTTAACTGTCCAAGCTTGGCTTAGAAAGCTTAGAATCAATTTTATTCTTTCACTCAACTAATTTACTGAGCATTTACTACATGTCAAACTTCAAGCTAGACACTGAGGATTCAAGAGGGAACAAGACAGACATGGTTCTTGCCCTCATGGAATTCACATTCTAATAAGGGGTCAAGGAAGTGGATGTGTGGAAACATATAATGAATAAACAAATGACTATATAAATGCAGCAATACCAATCAATAAGGGACCAAGCTAAATAATTGCCAAATTGGGAACCAATTTTAAATGGGATGGCTGGGACAGGGGCTTCTTCAAAAAGGTTGAATTTAAACTGAGCCAGCCATACAAAAGGGCGTACCCCCAGCAGGCGGTACAATGTGCACAGAAGCTTTGATGAGAGATTGAGTTAAGGAGTTCAAGGGCTAGAAAGGAGGCCAGGGTGACTAGAGAGTGGAGAGCAGAGCAGGGAGGGGCACAAGATGAGACTGTGCATCATGCAGGCCCCTGACAGCCATGGTGAAGAGTCCAAATTCTGTTCTAAATGCGGTGGGAAGTGGTTGCAAGTTTTTGTTTGTTTGTTTTCGTTTTTGTTTTGAGACAAGAGTCTCGCTCTGTCACCAGGCTGGAGTGTAGTGGTGCAATCTCGGCTCACTGCAACATCTGCCCCTCGAGTTCAAGCGATTCTCCTGCCTCAGCCTCCCAAGTGGCTGGCACTGCAGGTGCACACCACCACGCCCAGCTAATTTTTGTATTTTTAGTAGAGACGGGGTTTCACCATGCTGGCCAGGATGGTTTCGATCTCTTGACCTTGTGATCCACCCGCCTCGGCCTCCCAAAGTGCTGGGATTACAGGCGTGAGCCACCGTGCCCGGTCAGTTGCAAGTTTTAAGTAAGGGGAAATGATTGATCCAGCTTGTGTTATGAGATCATTTGGGCTGCAGTGTGGAGGAAGAACTAAAAGGACATGGGAGCAGGAGGACAGCCAGGTGATGGGTGTCGTAAGCCTGGGAAATGTGATGGTAATACAAGCATGTCAAGCCCGCAGATCCTGACAGCAAGCATGCCTTCCTGACTTGTGCCCGGGGAGAGGAGGTGACAGTGATTCTGACCTCTTCTTATTTCCCTCCCTTTCTAGCGCCACTTTTCTGAGCTTTTTTACTGTATGTTATGTACACCGTATGCTGTATGCTGTATGCTGTATCTAACAGCCCTTGTAAACAGCCTTAAATCCTTTCTAAACATCCTGGATAGTCCTAGAATCCTAGAATATGGATTCTTTCTTGGTTTCAAAACTGATTTCATTATATTGCATGGAAAGAAGAAATGTCTTTATTGTAGAGTGTTGGTATTTCTGGGTAGGTTGATTCAAAGATTAAGTTGTGAGGGCAGTTGGGACTTTTAGAGAAAGTGGATCTAGAAAATCTAAATTGTTACTAAGAAATATTGATGAATGTAGGTCATGGAGCTCAGAAAGAAGTTTCTCTTTGATATTTTTCCTAAACTATGTGAAAGGGAAGCAATGGGAAATTTCGTGAACGGAGTCAGGAAAGCCTCAAGTTGGGTGGCTAGGAAGGGTAGAGGAGTTGCTATTAGGGAACCGAGGAGTGAATGTGGAGATGGTGAAGTGAGACAGGAGCTACTTCCTCAAAAGTCAGGACGGTTATGAGAATGCTCTGGTTTGAACGTCAAGATGTTACTGGAAATGAATAACTACAAATACACGCATGTTCATGCACACACACATACACAAACACATGAAGCTATTGAAAAGAATATGCAGCAAATGTGTTTTGTAAGTGAGCTTGTATCTAGTTGAAGTACCATGATTATCTTTAAAATCTCTTGCTAGAAGAGGAATGTTGACTGCCCAGTGTGGGTGTGGATAGGGAATGAATATCCTCGCTGTGGTATCCATAATTGAAATGCACTGTGCCTCATCTCCAGACCAGCCCTTACAGCAGTGCCAATCTCCTTCTTGTCCACTGCACAATAGCTCGCTGACTCTGCCTACTCTTTGGTCAGTTTCCTGGATATCCTTGTCTCTTCATTCTTAGTACATCACATCATTACTCAGGCCTCTTGCCTGGGCCCCTGGCAGCTTTAGGTACCTCATTCAGCGCAACTGTTTTCCTGTTTTCTTGAGCAGTGAGGTCATAATTTCATGACCTTGGATACACATTGCGTGAAGTAAAATGTTTATTAAGTCAGATGAATTAATAACATTTTCAGGAAGCTCATAATTGATGGAGACAAATTACATATGTACGATACATCAACACACACACACACACAGAATGTGCACACTCAGGAGAGATTAATAGTGTGTATGTTTATTAGATATAAAGCAGCTGTAGCCTATGAAGAAAGGACAGAAGAAACAGCGAGGTACAGGAACTAGAGTCGACAAAGAAGAAAAGCAAAGATGCCCACATACATCCTACTTTTAATGCAAAGCTTGTCTCTGCTGGATAACATCACAAATCCCCCAACTAAAATCACCAATTGTTCTGTCCCTAAAGATATCTTTCTAGTTCTCAATCCCAGGCCAGGTGGGGCTCTATTTAACTCTCTTTTATTTAATCCACTTTTGATCACTCTTAGGAAGTTTCACTTTACTCAACAAGCTCAAGATTGATCACCCTTGACTTTATCTGTTTATCTTAGGAGTGTTTGGTTGAAGACAGAACCACAGATGCCCATTATTACTATGATTATCATAACAATAAAGAGGAGCAATAGTAAATAAAGGAAACCCAGAGCCAGATTATGGGGACTTAAATCTGTTTTCCCACTTTTGTGATGTTCGACCTTCAGCAAATTATCTACCTTCTCTATGCCTCCGTTTCCCTATTCATAAAATGGAAACAATGAAAGTACCTACCTCCTAGGGTTTTTGTGAGAGTTAAATGGGTTCATACACATAAAGTACTTGGATCTGCCCTGGCAATATTTAGACCTCTGTGAATAGTAACCTGTACTACTGCGTTTCAGTTAGGAATGACTAAATGTTGCGGCAAACTGCACATTCTGTTGACCCTTCCTGGTCACTGCTCACCCATCCCAAGCCTGTGTAATACAATATTCAACTCTGAAACTGCATCTAAGGTGGCCAGGAAGGAAAGCTGGAGGGAAATGTGTAGACCAGCTGACCTCTATTTTAGGTTGAAGGTCCAGGCATTTCCTCCCCTTTCTCTACCTGTGAGAGGAGCCAACCAGAGCTGGCCAAGCCATGATGCAGTCCCTCGTGTGGCCATTTCCTTCCCAGCCTCTATTCATCTTTTACCACTCTCTAGCAGCAGAAGCTGGTGGGTTGTGGTTACCACTCTTGTTTGTTGCCCCACATCCCAGCTTCATTTTCTCAGGATCACTGCCAGGCAATAAGGAAAGTTTGGGGCCTGAAAAAATCTGCCCCAGGCCTGTGTAGAGCAAAATACCCTTGGACATTATACCGGCAGAAGGTTCCTCAAAATTATGTGACATTTTTCAGCTGATCGAACTTCCCTAACCTGACTTCCTGGAAAAGCCAAGAATTCAGAGAAAATGTAGGGCACTGACGAACCAACGAAGAGGTCAGTAAATTCTCCCGGAGTCCCCACTCAGGTCTGAAAAATGTTGTGTGAAACCTGTGGGTAGGGATAGCCTCCAAATATTTGCCCTCCCACAACTGTCCATAGGCCTAGTTGCCCTACCATAGCTACATCCCAAATTGTTGCAAAAGCCATAAAGCCACATCCATGTAGATTCTGCCAAACCAGCTAACTGGCCAATCTGTTTTCCCACAATATGAGTTACCTTACTGGGATGTGTGTCTTCAGGTATATGCACTTGGATCCAGTTACAGCAAGTTACCCCAAGGAAATAATCAGACAAGGGCATAGAGCTGATTGTGAAGGGTCATTCATGGTGCCCATGGTTTTGTAATATCAACACTTACAAATTCGAAGCAATCTACATTGCCATCACTAGGGGATGGCTTAAACAAATTATGGCATACCCATACAATAAAATATTTATCAGTCTTTATAAATAATCATGGGGTGTGTAATTACCAACATGGAAAAATGCCCATGATACCCTTGAAAAGTGATAAAACAGTTCACTGAATTACATTCTGATATAATCGTACTTATTAAAATTGCATTCATCAATGAGAACACTTGGACACAGGAAGGGGGACATCACACACTGGGGCCTGTTGTGCGGTAGGGGGAGGGGGGAGGGATAGCATTAGGAGATATACCTAATGTAAATGACGAGTTAATGGGTGCAGCACACCTACATGGCACATGTATACATATGTAACAAACCTGCACGTTGTGCACATGTACCCTAGAACTTAAAGTATAATAATAATAATTAATTAATTAATTAAATTGCATTCATATGAATGGTACCTATTAAAATTGCATTGATATGCAATTTTAATAGGTACCATTATATCAGAATGTGTCCAGGGATCTATAGAGAATTATGTTCACAAAAATACTGACAGCAATTATCTCTGTGGTTGAGTATTTGGGTAATATTTACTGTTATTTTTTACTTTTTTTTGGTATTTAAAAAACACTTAGCAATGATACAATGTGCTATCTGAAAAAAACTAAACTTTTTAAAATATAAATTTGAGGGGAAAATGAACTAAGTTAGTAATGTTTTGGGAATAAGATCATGGGTTGGCCACACCAAGCAGGTAATGGCATAAGGATAAGATAATTAACATTTATTAAGCACTTATTACATGCCAGCAGGCCCTGTTCTAAGCACTTTCCGTGTATCAACTCATTTCATTTGCACAACTCCACAAAGCAAGCCTTTTATGGTGCCCATTTTACAGATAATGAAATGAAACAGGCACCAAGAGAGGAAGCCAGTTGTTTGAAGTCTTACGGCTGGCAGGAGGTGAAACAGAGATTTAGACAGAGGTCTGCTTCCAAAATCTCTGAGCGTGACCCCTGTGCTCCCCTGCATAGGGCTGGCTTTCCTGCAGGGGAGGAGGGAAGGTGCTGAGGTCAGAGGAGGAGAGAGGAATGATGGAGGGAGTGGAGAGGGCAGAGGTGGCTGCTGACAATGAGGAACAAGACACTGTCCTCTTCCCCCTGCAGTTCCTGAAGGATCTTCATTCTCCCACTGGCCACCTGTTTACCTAACCCCTCTAAAGCCTCAGTTTCCTCTTTTGTAAAGCGAGGGAGCCTTCTCAGGCCATTCACCTTAATTAGTTCCTCTCTATGCCATATAAAGTCCTAGAAGCCAGTTCTGCTGTGGCACATATGCAGCCACCACCATCATCACCAGCATCCCACTTCTGGCTGAGAGACGCAGGCCCCAGTGTCTCCCAGTGCGCAAGTTGTCAGAGCAGGCTGGAAGAGAATTGGGCATTCTCTGTCTCTGCTGTAGAATGACCACCCTGAAGGATAATTCTGCTCACTTGTTATTCTCCTCACTGGACAGGAGCCCCTGGAAGCAGAGACAATATCTGATGCACCTCTGCATTCCCACTACCTGGAACATAAAGTCGCTCAATAAATAAACATCCTCTGTTGAATGAATAACTGGGAAGTACAGCCATGTGGCCTTATGATTCCAGAGTAACAAGTAGGAAAAGCAACACTTGCATATTAATTTCTTTATTTTTTGTTTCTGTTTTCTACCTTATCTGGCACAGAGTTCAGAGTAGGTACAGTCATTAAAGAAGTCACTGATTTTTAACATGCCACTTAAGCAAAAGGAGCAAGAAGGCCCTATTTATGTTGATCAACTAATTCAAGAAATTCTGGGCTTTTGTTTTTTCTTTGCTTTTTTCTTTTTCTTTCTTTTTTTTTTTTTTTTGAGACAGGGTTTCACTCCTGTTGCCCAGGCTGGAGTGCAATGGTGCGATCTTGGCTCACTGCAGCCTACCAGGCTAAAGAAATTCTCCTGCCTCAGCCTCCCGAGTAGCTGGGACTACAGGCACATGCCACTGCACCCAGCTAATTTTTGTATTTTTTGTAGAGATAGGGTTTCACCATGCTGCCCAGGCTGGTCTTGAATTCCTGACCTCAAATGATCTACCCACCTTGGCCATCCAAAGTGCTGGGATTACAGGTGTGAGCCACCACACCCAGCCAAATTCTAGGCTTTCTATATAAATTACAAAATGTAATTTACAAAACTCTGTTCAGACATTTTATCACCAAGGCAGAGAGTGGTCAAATCACAGAGCTAGTAAGGAGTAGAACCAAATCCAGCTTCTCTGCCCTTGGTGTCAACTGCTTTTTCTACTTTCCACATAGCTCCACCCCTCCAGCCAGTCACAATGGTTTCTAAAAGTGGACCTGCCTTTGCAGTTATTCATTCAACAGAGGATGTTTATTTATTAAGCGACTTTATGTTTCAGGTAGTGGGAATGCAGAGGTGCATCAGATATTGTCTCTGTTTCCAGGGTCTCCTGTCCAGTGAGGAGAACAACAAGTGAGCAGAATTATCCCTCAAGGTGGTCTTTCTACAGCAGAGACCTGCCTTAATTCTGTTGCCTTAGGTGAGATCAACTTACTTCTGCATGCTTCCATTTCTCCTCCCCCTTGGTAGATTGAGAATCATGGTATCAGCTCTTCTTAGTGAAAGAAAATCTAAGAAACATAGACAGGTGTCCACATCTTGAAGTAGCTGAAGTTTGTCTTTGGGTTCTCACCTTCCTTTTCTCCCTCTTGCTTACTTCCCTTCAAGGATTGCTGCCATCAGTGTCATCAAACCCAGGGATTCCCTAATGCTGATCCACCAATTAGAGCACGGCTGGTTACTACAGAACCACTGATGAGTTTCAAAAAATGCAGACTTCTGGACCCCACCCTTGGAGATTTTGAATCAGGAGGTCTTAGGTAGTGCCCAGGCACCTCTATGTTTCAGGTTCCCCAGGGGATTCTAACCTGCAGCCATATTGGGGAACCACTGACCTAACACGACAACATGAGTGAGCTGTCTCAACTGTATTGAAAGTGATAAATCATCATTTCACTTTAAAAAGAAAAAAATATGAGCTGAAACCAAAGTCATTGTGAGAACCTTTCATTTCCTTTACCTGAGTTTGAATTCAGGTTTCCTTTACTTGAGTTTGAGTTTAGAAGTCTTCTATACTTGGTCCAAGCATTTTTACGGAGATTGCCAAGGTCTTAAGGCAAACAGACTTAAGACCTGTCCTCAGTTTAGTCCTGGGAACATGCTGTAACCCTGATCAGCCCTGGCTAGGGGGCCCCTGGGAAACTGGCTGGCTCTGGAGATCCTTCAGGCCAGAGTTGCTGGGAACCACACCAGGTTCATCTTACACAATGCCTAGGGGGCCCCTGGGAAACTGGCTGGCTCTGGAGATCCTTCAGGCCAGAGTTGCTGGGAACCACACCGGGTTCATCTTACACCATGCCTAGGTGCTGGGGTCCAACAGTCTTGTCTCCTCTGGCTTCCCAGAGCCAGAACTAGGAAGACGAGAAGGCTTTGGGATATGGCTGGCTTCCAGAGACTGAATCAGCTACTCATATTCTCAAGACGGAGGCGGGTAGGCCTGACACAGAAGGGTCAGGAGGCTGCTAGAATCTATGACAGGCCAGGAACAGCGCTGAGGCAGCAGAAACTCCGAGAAAGCAGAAGTCACCAGAAAGAGAAAAGAAGTTCAAAGTAGAGGGAAAGACTGAGGAAATCAGCAGGGCGAGTCGAACAGATGAGATGGGCAAAGAGAAGCAGATATGAGCTGAGGGAGAGAGACTCAATGAACCACGAGAGGTGGGCAAAGAAAGCAGCCAGTCCTGAGGTTTCAGGTTAGTGCCACCTTGTTTCTGACAGTTTGGGTCCTGCCCATCCTTTCTTTTTTTTTTTTTTTTAAGTGATTGTTGGTTGTTTTTATTATTATTATTATTATACTTTAAGTTCTAGGGTACATGTGCACAACGTGCAGGTTTGTTACATATGTATACATGTGCCATATTGGTGTGCTGCACCCATTAACTCATCATTAAACATTAGGTATATCTCCTCATGCTATCCCTCCCCCCGTCCCCACCCCACAACAGGCCCCAGTGTGTGATGTTCCCCTTCGTGTGTCCATGTGTTCTCATTGTTCAATTCCCACCTATGAGCGAGAACATGTGGTGTTTGGTTTTTTGTCCTTGCAATAGTTTGCTGAGAATTATGGTTTCCAGCTTCATCCATGTCCCTACAAAGGACATGCACTCATCCTTTTTTATGGCTGCATAGTAGTCCATGGTGTATATGTGCCACATTTTCTTAATCCAGTCTATCACTGTTGGACAATTGGGTTGGTTCCAAGTCTTTGCTATTGTAAATAGTGCCACGATAAACATACGTGTGCATGTGTCTTTATAGTAGCAAGATTTATAATCCTTTGGGTATATACCCAGTAATGGGATGGCTGGGTCAAATGGTATTTCTAGTTCTAGATCCTTAAGGAATAACCACACTGCCTTCCACAATGCTTGAACTAGTTTACAGTCCCAACAAAAGTGTAAAAGTGTTCCTATTTCTCCACATCCTCTCCAGCACCTGTTGTTTCCTGACTTTTGAATGATCACCATTCTAACTGGTGTGAGATGATATCTCATTATGGATTTGATTTGCATTTCTCTGATGGCCAGTGATGATGAGCATTTTTTCATGTGTCTTTTGGCTGCATAAATGTCTTCTTTTAAGAAGTGTCTGTTCATATCCTTCACCCACTTTTTGATGGGGTTGTTTTTTCTTGTAAATTTGTTTGAGTTCATTGTAGATTCTGGATATTAGCCGTTTGTCAGACGGGTAGATTGTAAAAATGTTCTCCCATTCTGCAGGTTGCCTGTTCACTCTGATGGTAGTTTCTTTTGCCATGCAGAAGCTCTTTAGTTTTATTAGATCCCATTTGTCAATTTTGGCTTTTGTTGCCATTGCTTTTGGTGTTTTAGACATGAAGTCCTTGCCCATGCCTATGTCCTGAATGGTATTGCTTAGGTTTTCTTCTAGGGTTTTTATGGTTTTAGGTCTAACATTTAAGTCTTTCATCCATCCTGAATTAATTTTTGTAAAAGGTGTAAGGAAGGGATCCAGTTTCAGCTTTCTACATATGGCTAGCCAGTTTTCCCAGCACCATTTATTAAATAGGGAATCCTTTCCCCATTTCTTGTTTTTGTCAGGTTTGTCAAAGATCAGATAGTTATAGATAGGCTGCATTATTTCTGAGGGCTGCCCATCCTTATATCACCAATTCAATTGAGGAGACTCGACCAAATGTTTTATTTTTCTAATAACTGTTGCCAATAGTATTCTGGGAAATCCTTCTAGCCTGTTGGGCAGTGAGTGACCCTCATCATATATCAGTGCAATTTCATGATTTGTAGATCACTTATTATGACTCAGTCTAGTCCCATGTTTTCTAATAGCTTTTGAGATCTAATTCATATACCATGCAATTCACTCATTTAGAGCAGGGGTTCCCAAACACTGGACTGTGAACCAGTACCCATCCATGGCCTGTTAGGAACTGGGCTGCACAGCAGGAGGTGAGCACCCAGCAAATGAGCATTACCACCTGAGCTCTACCTCCTGTCAGATCAGTGGCAGCATTAGATTCTCAAAGGAGTGCAAATCCTGTTGTAAACTGAGCATGCAATGGATCTACGTTGCTTTTCTTATGAGAATCTAACTAATGCCTGATAATGTGAGGTGGAACAGTTTCATCCCAAAACCATTTCCACCACCCTTCCCACAATGCACAGAAAAATTGTCTACGACGAAACTGGTCCCTGGTGCCGAAAAGGTTGGGGATTGCTGATTTAGAGCATACCTTTCAGTGGTTTTTAGTATATGCACAGAGTTCTGCAACCAACAATATAATTAATTTTGAAATATTTTCATCATCCCAAAATGAAATCCCATCCCTCTAGCAGTCACCCCCTAGTTCCCCTCATTCCTCCCAGTCTTAAGTAATTATTTCCTGTCTCTATGGATTTGCCTATTCTGGACATTTCGTCTAAATGGAATCATACAATATATACAAGCTTTTGTGACAGGCTTCTTTCACATAGCATAATGTTTTCAAGGTTCACACACACTGTATCACGTATCAGGACTGCATTCATTTCTAAAGCTGAGATATATTCCATTGTATGGACATACTGTTTTTTATTGTCTCATTCATCAGTCTCTGGACATCTGGTTTGTTTCCAATTTTTTGATATTAAGAATAATGCTTCTATGAACATTCATGCAGACATTTTTGTGTGTACATTTCATTTCTTTTGAAATATACCTAGGAGTAGAACACTGGGTCACTATGTTTAACATTTTGAGGAAGTGACAGAGTTCATCTCATTTAAAATTCCAATCCCATATTTTACAAATATGAGATATTTTACAAATATCTCTCCTCCCAGAATAGGCGAAACTTATGACCCTGCAATCTTCAAGTTGGGCAGAGAAATGGCTCAGGTCTCGGGCGGTTGCAGTCTAAGGGTAGTGGCCTGTGATAATGGCTGGGGCCTCCCGTGCCTTTGCTTCCTTCTCTTCTGCATCACACGAAGCCATAGTAACTGTTGGGGTTTTTGGTCATCCTTGAGGACTCAGGAGCCTGGGATTTGAATGATACCCCCATTTTCTTCATTCCTGAAAATAAGTCTACAGCCCTTTTCACTCCCCAGGTGTGGGACACCCAGTGAACCTCCCATTTTCAGAAACTTCAGGCAAGAAGCAGGTATTAATCTCTATACAAGGCACTCTCAAACTTTGGAGATATGCGTTTAGCACCCCTTTTCTCTCCCCAAGAATGAGAGGAGACTCAGATAATATACATCCACTCTAGGCTCTCGGAACCTTCTCCCTGTCTCTTAGTCTCCTTCTTACTTGTCTTTGTTCAAGGCCAGTGGGCCAGTTTAATTTCTCTCCTCCTCCTCTCTTCTCTCCTCTCATTTCCTGCCCCCAACCCTGCACCTGAAAGACTCATTGAAGGAATTAGGCCTGACTTAATTTTTTTTATCATATTAACAAAATGATATTTCTTTTTGAAAAATTTATTTTTATTATTTTTAAAGACAGAGTCTTGCTCTGTCACCCTGGCTGGAGTGCAGTGGTGGAATCATAGTTCACTGCAACCTCAAACTCCTGGACTAAAATGATCCTCCCTCCTCAGCCTTTCAAGTAGCTGGGACTATAGGTGTGTGCCACCACTCCTGGCTTTTTAATTATTTTTTTAAATTGACACATAAATAATTATATAGATTTATGGAGTAGAGTGTGCTCTTTCGACACGTCTAAGACGTATTATAATTAAATCATAGTAATTAGCATATCCATCATCTCAAACTTTTATTTCTTTGTGTTGGAAACACTCAAAATCCTCTCTTCTAGCTATTTGAAAATATAGAATACATTGTTGTTAACTGTAGTCACCCTACAGTGCTATAGAGGCCTTACTTAAATTTGACCTTTGTGAGTTCAGTAACTTTTCCTCAACAAGAAGCCATCTACCCAGTTATTTCTTCACTATTCAGTAACATGGGGCAGAAAAAAATACTTAATCAGTGCGCCACATCAATCTGTTACACTTATAATAAATCTCTTTTTATTTTGAAAAGTTCTTTTCTGTGAATAAGCCAAACCTAGACCTCTCTCCTTCTAAGAACAAACAAGTATTTCAGTTGCTCTGGCCAGAACTTCAATTCACACCTTTCCTTCTCTTACTTTGAGACCAGGCCTTTCTTAGCACACAGAGACCAGGTGGGATTGCAAGCCAGGTGTGGACTTTGAGTATGATGACCAGTGACTCACCTCCAGCCCCTGGCTGACCATGACACAAGGGAGGCCAATTTTTGGGCTGGCCCCCATGTGGTCTCCCTCCTCCTCCTCTCCTCCCCCAGCTGCTCATGACCTGCCTGCCCCACCCCAGGAATTCCTTGTCCCCATTTTCTTTTTCATTTGAGACAGAGTCTTGCTCTGTTGCCCAGGCTGGAGTGCAGTGGCACGATCTCAGCTCACTGCAACCTCCGCCTCCTGGGTTCAAGCGATTCTCCTGCCTCAGCCTCCCAAGTAGCTGGGATTACAGGCACCTGCCACCATGCCTGGCTGAGTTTTGTATTTTTTAGTAGGGATGGGGTTTCATCATGTTGGCCAGGCTGATCTCGAACTCCTGACCTCAGGTGATCTGCCTGCCTCGGCCTCCCAAAGTGCTGGGATTTCAGGCGTGAGCCACCGTGCCCGGCCCCCTCTCCCCATTTTCAAGAGATTAAGCTGGTCTTCACCTGCTTCCTTCACATTCCAGATAAACTCACAGCAGATCCCTGCTTCCTGACTTTGGAAACATTGCTAAAGCAGGTTCTAGATAAACTGCTGCCTCCTCATTTCTCACACCTTCCTTAGCTCTTGCTCTTTGCCTGTTTTCCCAAAATTCAAGTGCATTTCTTTCTCATCCTCAAGCTGTATTTTTTTCCCTTATAAAACCAAGCAGAGTGGGAAATACTGGACTTATTTTTTTGGACCTGAAAGCATTAACATTGATTTAGCACCTGCTGTATGACAAGCACTGTTCTAGGTGATTTACATGAATATTTACATCATGTCACATTACAATATATTACATTACATCGCATCACATCACATACATTGTATTGCATCATATTATATTACATTGAACTACATTTGCATTACACTGCATTTGGAGGAAAATATCTTGGGAGGAAAGCACAGAAATGGTTGTAGCATTTCTTACCTACTCTGCCCTACATTCACAGGGTGATCTTGGTTAAGCTCTGTAATCTCTCTTTGTATTAATTTCCCTTCTATAAGATAGGAGGGGCCTCATAGATTGGCTGGTGAGATAATTATTAAACTTATTATATTCTTATTATAGTCTAATAGTTTATGACCAAAATCCTAATTTTCTATTTCCAAGTGACAATGCAATGTTGAAGGGGGTGCCTAATTCTACACACAGACACACACACACAATTTAGCTATGCCTCTCAGGAATCTTCTATTAAAAAGAGAACAAAGCTAAGTTAAATAAATTGCCAGCCAGGCATGGTGGCTGACACCCGTAATCCCAACAATTTGGGAGGCTGAGGTGGATGGATCACTTGAGCTCAGGAGTACAAGACTGTTAGGTTTTGAAGGGAAGGCGAGACTTAAAGAAAGACACACACACATAAGAGGGAAGTTCAACAACAAATGCAGACTTTATATCCAGCATAAAACCTACAGAAGTCAGGGACCAGTCTAATGCCAGTACCTGCTGCTGCTTATAGGCTGGGGCAATTTATAGGTATGGGCAGGAGGGGTCTGGGCAGTATGGCTTGCTGCCTGGCAGGAAATTGATAAGATGGTCCCATGATGAGGCAGTTCTGGTCCTTGTTCAGGCAGGACGTCATCATGGTGTTCCTTGGACCTTTGCCCAGAAGGTCTTTGCCTTCTAGTTTAGCATAAAAAGGAAGAGGGGCATTGTTAATTATCTGGCTGTTTCCTGCTAAATAGGAGCACTGCACTCAGGCTTTGGGTTTTCAGCAGTGGGTGTCCGACTTTAGAGTTGTTTTCCTGGAGGTGCTGATACCAAACTTGGCAGAGAAGAACGGTATCGTGTTTCTATATAGCTGCCTGGACAAGGGAGTTCGGCTTTTGGGAGATAAAGCGGGATATGAAGGTGCGCACACATGGGCCAACTGTCAGTATTATGAGGGAGAAAATTAGGGGCCCTAAGACAGGGGTTACCCAAGGTATCCACTTTAGGAAGGATGACCCGTGCCAACAGTGAATGACTTGATGTTGGATTTCTGCAGCCGTGTAATGGAGCCTGTGGGCTGCGTTGCGAACAATGCCGGCTTCATTAACATAAAAACAGCATTCTTCTTGGACATATACACATGTGCCCCAAGACAAGAATGTTAATCCAAACTGCACCATTTTGTAAGCGCCCTGCTATTTTGCAGACCTTGGTAAAAGTGAAACATTTCATGGGTTTTTGGGCCATGAGAAACATCCTGCCTAACCACTTGACCACAAGGCCCACAAAGGCCCAACTAAAGAAATATCTCTATCATATCTTTCTGGGCAAAGGTCCAAGGAACACCACGATGACATCCCGCCTGAACAAGGACCAGAACTGCCTCATGACGGGAACATCTTATCAATATCCTACCGGGCAGCAAGCCATACTGCCCAGACCCCTCCCGCCCATACCTATAAATTACCCCAGCCTGTAAGCAGCGGTAGGCACTGGCGTTAGGCTGGTCCCCGACTTCTACAGTGTGCATATTTCTTTAACCCTCGCCTTCCCTTCAAAACCTAACAGGGATCAGCCTGGGCAATATGGCAAAATGCCATCTCTGCAAAAAAAATATGAAAATTAGCTGGGTGTGGTGGCACATGGCTGTGGTTCCAGCTACTTGAGAGGCTGAAGTGGTAGGATCGCTTGAGCCCCGCAGGTTGAAGTTGCAGGCAGCCCTGATTATGCCACTGCACTCCAGCCTGAGTGACAGAGTCAGACCCTGTCTCAAATAAATAAATAAATAAAAATAAATGAGAAACACATACAGCCCTTTGTTGATTTCTTTAAATGTTTTCTTCTTGTTATTTTTCAGTAATCTAACTATACTCTCCATTATTGCTTTTAAAAAATTATTTCTGTCTTTACAAAAGTAATTTGTGCTCATGGCAGACTATTTAAAAAACAAAATGAAGCCAAAGAAAGAAAATAAAAATTACCTGCAGGAGAAGGAGGCAAGAGAGCTAACTAGATGCAGCCACGAGAAACACCTCTCACAGAGATCTTCCCAGATTTTCAGAGGGAAGGCATCAAGAGTGGACAGAGGGAAGACACAGAGGCTGGGCTGAAGCAGGAGGAAGCTGAAAACCCTGCATGAGGCTACCACACACTGGGACTTGTTCCTGGCCCCCAACAACTCCTGCAGAAGGGATGAGTTGAACAGGCAAGGAGAAACATGCTCTTGCAACGGGTCTCTGGAATCACGATAGGAAGAGACCCCTCAACCACTGTGGACACTTGAGTCGGCAAGGAGAGCTGCTTAGACAAGTGGTAGGGGCAGAGCTCCAGGTGATGTGGAGCCCAGTAGGTTTCGTGCGGGAGTGTTTGTGGTGGAGTACAGCCAGTGATGTCCATCTCCCTAGGCTCAACTTGCTTCCACAGGAGACTTTAGCACCAGGGGAGCTGTCGGTCCCAAATTCTGCAGGGCGGTGTTGCCCATGAGATAGGGCCAGTCTGACTTCAGCAGCCTTTGGTCTGCTAGCCTTTCCCAGGGCCCCAGCCTGGCCATGCCTGCTTGCAGTGCAGCCACCAGGTACCTCCTGGGAGCCCACATCATAGCACCTGTGCTGGCAGACCATGCCAGACTGTCAGAGTGCTGCAGCAGAGTAGCCCCCATGGACACACACCAGCCCACCCAGCTCATCCCCTAACTACAGCCTCCCCCATGTCGCTTTGCTTGCACACACTTGCCCACAGCCACCCTTCATATCACTTTGCCAGTACCTGCGTGTACAGGCAGACCTCACCTTCCCTTCCCCACCAGCATATGTGTGAGCGTGTGCCCTGCCATGCCACTGCTGCTGGTGTGAGTATACCCTGCCCCTCCTTTCCCTGCAGCACTGTCCACTGTGATGGCAATGGCATTGTCATCAGAGTGTTGTTCGGCATGGAGCTGCCAGCTCCGCCCCAGCCAGTCCCCAGCCCTGCCCCTATGCGAACACTGCCTATGGCACAAAACTAGGCACAAAAAACAGCAGGCCCACCCCTGCCCTGAGCGGCCAATGCCTCCCATGTGAATGTGCACAGGGGGCACACACAGCCCTGCATCTAGCAGCATCCTGCTCCCATGCTAATCCCAACACTGGCACAAACATGTGTACAGTTGCTGGTGAGGGCCCCCCAACCTGCCTGAGCCATGCTGCCACTGCTGCTTCTATGAACACCTGCACGAAGGCTGGCACTCCAGCATCCACTAGCACCTTGCTGCAGCCAACAAGTGTGCACCCCACTGCACTGCTGCTGCCACTGTGACTGGCACATGCGACTGAGGACGGATCATGTTTCCACAGCCCTACAAAGCACTTTGGCTGGCACCATGCCTCAGAGAGTTGTGATCAGAGGTCCAGGAGCACCTCAGTCCCCTCCAACATAGCAGGTTCCTAACCTTAAGGAGCCAGAGAACAAGACCGGGGCCTGATACCAGTGCCCCAGAGTTATAACACACAGTTTGGGAGTCCTGAGCTGAGACTTGGGCCCCGAAAATCTTCCAGAAATGAAGCCAGTCTACTGAACCCACCTTATACCACAATCAAACCCCGAAGGTCATTAAATATGATATAAAAAGGGGGAAAAAACCCAAAAAACAGCAACATCAAAGATTGAAGGAACATCATTCTACAAAGATGAGAAAGAACCAAGATAAGAACTCTAACAACTAAAAAGCCAGATGGTCTTCTTTCCTCCAAACAATCACACTAGTTCTCCAATAATGGTTCTTAACCAGGCTGAGATAGCTGAAATGACAGAAATAGAATTCAGAATATTGACAAGAACAAAGATCATCACAATTCAGGAGAACACTGAAACCCAATTTAAGGAAGCTAAGAATCACAATAAAACAATACAGGAGGTGACAGACAAAATAGCCAGTATAGAAAGGAATGTAACTAAACTGATAGAGCTGAAAAATATACTACAAGAATTTCATAATGCAATTGCAAGTATTAATAGCAGAATAGAACAAGCTGAGGAAAGAATCTCAGAGCTTGAAGACTGACTTTCTGAATTAAGACAGACAAGGAGACAGTCAGACAAGAACAGAGAAAAAAGAATAAAAAAGAACAAACAAAACCTTTAAGAAAAATGAGATTATGTAAACAGACCAACTCTATGACTTATTGGTGTCCCTGAAAGAGATGGGGAGAATGGGAGCAACTTGGAAAACATATTCCAGCATATCATTCATGAGAACTTCCCAACCTAGCTAGAGAGGCCAACATTCAAATTCAGGAAATGCAGAGAACCCCCACAAGATACTTCACAAGACTGTCCCCAAGACACATAATTATCAGATTCTCCAAGATGGAAATGAAAGAAAAAAATGCGAAAGGCAGCTACACAGAAAGGAAAGGCCATCTACAAAGGGAAGCCCATCAGACTAACAGCAGACCTCTCAGCAGAAATCCTACAAGCCAGAAGAGATTGAAGGCCTATATTCAACATTATTAAAGAAAAGAAATTCCAACCAAGAATTTCATATCCAGCCAAACTAAGATTCATAAGTGAAGAAATAAGATCTTTTTCAGACAACTCAACGCTGAGGTAATACATTACCACCAGGCCTGCCTAACAAGAGTTCCTGAAAGAAGCACTAAATATAATAAGGAAAGACAGTTACCAGCCTCTACAAAAATGCAGTTAAGTATATAGACCAGTGACAGTATAAAGAAACCACACAAACAATGCACAGAATGGCAAGCTGGATAAAGAAGCAAGACTCAATGGCATACTGTCTTCAAGGGACTCATATCACACGCAGTAACACGCATAGGCTCAAAATAAAGGGATGGGAAAAAATGTACCAAGAAAATAGAAAACAGAAAAAAGCAGGGGTTGCAATCCTAATTTCAGACAAAACAGACTTTAAACCAACAAAGACCAAAAAAGAAGAAGAAGGGCATTACATAATGATAAAGAGTTCAACAAGAAGATATAACTATCCTAAATATATATGCACCCAACACAGGAGCACTCAGATTCATAAAGCAAGTTCTTAGAGACCTTCAAAGAGACTCAGACTCCCATACAACAATAGGGGAAGACTTCAACACCCCACTGACAATATTAGACAGATCATCAAGTCAGAAAATTAAAAAAGATATTCAGGAGCTGAACTTAACACTGGACCAAACGGACCTCATAGACATCTACAGAACCCTCCACCCAAAAACAACAGAATATACATTCTTCTCACTGCCACATGGCACATACTCCCAAATCAATGACACCATCAGACATAAAACAATCATCAGCAAGTGCAAAAGACCAAAATCATACCAACCTCTCTGTAGAACCACAGTGAAATACAAATAGAAACCAAGACTAAAAAAAAATTGCTCAGAACCATACAATTACATGGAAATTAAACAATCTGCTCCTGCATGACATTTGGGTAAATAATGAAATAAAGGCAGAAATCATTAAGTTTTTTTAAACTAATGAAAACAAAGACACAACATACCAGAATCTCCAGGACACAGCTAAGGCAGCGTTACAAGGGAAATTTATAGCACTAGGTGCCCACATCAAAAAGTTAGAAAGGTCTCAAATTAACAACCTAACACCACAACAAAAAGAACTAGAGAAGTAAGAGCAAACCAACCCCAAAGCTAGCAGAAGACGAGAAATAACCAAAATCAGAGCTGAAACGCAGGAGAATGAGACATGAAAAACCATTCACAAGATCAATGAATCCAGGAGCTGGTTTTCTGAAAAAATAAATAAGATAGATAGACTGCTAGCTAGACTAATAAAGAAGAAAAGAGAGAAAATCCAAATAAACACAATCAGAAACAACAAAGGGAATATTACCACTCACCCCGTAGAAATACAAATAACCATCGGAGACTACTATGAACACCTCTATGCACACAAACTAGAAAACCTAGAAGAAATTTATAAATGCTTGGACAAATACACCCCCAAGACTAAACCAGAAAGAAACTGAATCCCTGCACAGATGAATAATGAGCTCCATTACTGAATCAGTAATAAATAGCCTACCAACCCCCACCCCCAAAAAAATGCCCAGGACCTGATGGATTCACAGTCAAATTCTACCAGATGTACAAAGAAGAGCTGATACCATTCCTAGAGAAATTATTCCAAAAAAATTGAGGAGAAGGGGCTCCTCCCCAGGTCATTCTATGAGGCCAGCATAATCCTGATACTAAAACCTGGAAGAGACACAATAACATCAACAAAAAACTTCAGGCCAATATCCTTGATGAACATTGATGCAAGAATCCTTAACAAAATACTAACACACTGAATCCAGCAGCACATCAAAAAGCTAATCCACCATGATCTAGTAGGCTTTATACCCAGGAGGCAAGGTTGGTTCAACATACTCAAATCAATAAATGTGATTAATTACATAGACAGGACTAAAGACAAAAACCACATGATTATCTCAATAGATGTAGAAAGGTTTTTTATAAAATTCAACATTTCTTTATGTTAAAAATGCTCAACAAACTAGGTATTGAAAGAACGTGCCTCAAAATAAGAGCCAACTATGACGAACTCACAGCCAACATCATACTGAATAGGCAAAGGCTGGAAGCATTCCCCTTGAAAACCAGCACAAGACAAAGATGCCCTCTCTCACCACTCCTATTCAACATAGTATTGGAAGTCCTGGCCAGAGCACTCAGGCAAGAGAAAGAAAGAAAAGGCATCCAAATAGGAAGAAGGGAAGTTAAACAATCCCTGTTTGCAGATGACATGATTCTATATCTAGAAAACCCCTAGTCTCAGCCCAAATGCTCCTTAAGCTGATAAACAACTTCAGCAAAGTTTCAGGATACAAAATAAATGTACAAAAATCACTAGCATTCCTATTCACCAGCAACAGCCAAGCCGAGAGCCAAATCAGGAACAGAATTGCATTTGCAATTTCCACACACACACACACAAAAAAACCTACGAATACAGCTAAACAGGGAGGTGAAAGAGCTCTACAATGAGAATTACAAAATACTGCTAGAAGAAATTAGAGATTACACAAACAAATGGGAAAACATTCCATGCTCATGGATAGGAAGAATCAATATCATTAAAACGACCAAAGCGGTTTATAGATTCAATGCTGTTTCCACCAAACTACCAGTGATATTCTTCACTGAACTAGAAAAAAATATTTTAAAATTTATATGGAACCAACAAAGAGCCCAAATAGCCAAGGCAATCAAAGCAAAAAGAACAAAGCCAGAGGCATCATCCTACCACACTTCAAACTATACTACAAGGGTACAGTAACCAAAACACCATGGTTCTGGTACAAAAACAGACACATAGACCAATGGAACAGAATAGAGAACCCAGAAATAAGGCTGCACACCTACAATTATCTGATCTTTCACAAAGCTGACAAAAACAAGCAATGGAGAAAGGACTTCCTACTCAATAAACGGGGCTGGGATAACTGGCTAGCCATATACAGAAGATGGAAACTAGACTCCTTCCTTACACCAGATACAGAAATCAACTTAAGATGGATTGACAACTTAAATGTAAAACCTAAAACTATAAAAAACCCTGGAAGACAATATAGGCAATACCATTCTGGACATAGAAGTGAGTGAAGATATCATGACAAAGACACCAAAAGCAATTGCAACAAAAGCAAAAATTGACAAATGGGATCTAATTAAACTAAAGAGCTTCTACACAGCAACAGAAACTATCAACAAAGTAAACACACAACCTACAGAATGGGAGAAAATTTTTGTAAACTATGCATCTGACAAAGGTCTAATATCCAGTATCTATAAGGAACTTAAACAAATTTACAAGAAGAAAACAAACAACCCAATTAAAAAGTGGGCAAAGGACATGAACAGGCGTTTTTCAAAAGAAGACATATACGTGGCCAACAAGCATATAAAAAAGCTCAATATTACTTATCATTAAAGAAATGCAAATCCAAATCACAATGAGAAATCCTCTCACACCAGTCAGAATGGCTATTATTAAAAAGTTAATAAGTTGGCCGGGCGCAGTGGCTCACACCTGTAATCCCAGCACTTTGGAAGGCCGAGGCAGGTAGATCACAAGGTCAGGAGATCCAGACCATCCAGGCTAACATGGTGAAACCTCGTCTCTGCTAAAAATACAAAAAAATTAGCCGGGCGTGGTGGCGGGCGCCTGTAGTCCCAGCTACTCAGGAGGCTGAGGCAGGAGAATGGCATGAACCCAGGAGGTGGAGCTTGCAGTGAGCTGAGATCTCACCACTGTACTCCAGCCTGGAAGACAGAGTGAGACTCCATCTCAAAAAAAAAAAGTTAATAAACAACATGCTGACAAGGTTATGGAGAAAAGGGAATGCTTATACACTATTGGTGGAGTGTAAATTAGTTCAACCATTATGGAAAGCAGTGTGGCAATTCCTCAAAGAGCTAAAAAAAGAACTACCATTCAATCCAGCAATCCCATTACTGGGTATATACCCAAAGAAATGTAAATCATTCTATCACAAACACACATGCACACACATGTTCATCATAGCACTATGCATAATAGCAAAGACATGGAATCAACCTAAATGCCCATCAACAACAGACTGGATAAAGAAAATGTGGTACATATACACCAAGGAATACTATAGAGCCATAAAAAAGAGCATGTCCTTTGCGGGAACATGGATGGAGCTGGAAGTCATTATGCTTAGCAAATTAATGCAGGAACAGAAAACCAAATACCACATGTGTTCGCATATAAGTGGGAGCTAAGTGATAAGAACACATGGACACAAAGAGGGGAACAACACAAACTGGAGCCTAGCTGAGGGTGGAGGCCCCAGGGAGGAGGGAGATGAGCAAAAAAAAAAAAAAAAATGACTGGGTTCTAGGCTTAGTATCTAGGGGACAAAATAATCTGTATGACAAACCTCCATGACACGAGTTTACCTATGTAAAATTAAAGTTTAACAAAAAACTAAAAAAGTTACCTATGTAAAACAAAAGTTTAACAAACAACTTAAAAAAGTTACCTCCACCCAGAAATGCCTTTATTAACACTTTGGTTTGTACCCCTCCATTATTTTCTCTAGACATATAGATTTATGAGGCAGGCTAATGTGCTGAGACACTAGCTTGACTTTTATTTGGCCTTGCTGTGAATATACCTGGGCCTTCCTTTGCTTCAGGATGCCCTAAACTGTGGCGAAGCAGAGCTGAACTGCCCAAAGGAAAGTGTGAAGAGGAGAGGCAGGCCAAGCCTGGAGAAAGGCTACCCAAGAGAGAGGAAAGGAAACTGTGGTGAGTGCACCTCACTCCTAAAGAAGGACAGGAACTCTGGTAGGTGAGGTGTGTTTTCCATAGATACTAAAACTCAAAGCCACACAGGGGACATATGTCCATTCCTCAGTCAGTCACTGTGGCCAGGAACAGAGGGTCAGGTAAGAGAATGGCAACTCCTAAGGAAACCACATGCCTGGAGCCGTGGGTGTAGAAGCAGGTCCCCAGAGGAAGCACGGGTCCCACAGACACAGTCCCAACTCTTGCTGTCTAGGCAGCCACTCCCATTTGTAGGTACTACACAGCTTCGTAGTACTTCTTAAAGTACTTCTTGTTCAAGGGATGGGACGAAAAGAGGATGCAGGACAAGGAGGAGGAAAGGAGATCCTTGCTTTTGTAGAAGAAACAAGGAGGCAGGGAAGGCTTAGAGGACAGGCAAGGAGAGATGTTTTCTTAAAAACATCCTCTGTCTGAGTGTTCAGCCCCACATCTCTGCTGATCCTACCCCTATAAGCACAAGGAAAAGGGCGGGAGGCAGCAGGAGAAGGATTGATCGTTCAGGCCTATATTCAAGTTTGCCTTTTCTTGCCATGTGGTTTTAATCTCACCAATCACAAGCCTCAAGGTATAGTGGGGCCACTGAGGTCTGAGTTCAAATTCAGCCATGCAACTAAGGAAACATTGTTTGATCTTGGTCCTGTTTTCTCATGTGTAAAATGGGTCTAACTCTAAACCACACATTGCACTGAGAATGAAATGAGGCACTATGAAATGAAGTGAGGTTAGTTGAATAATGTTCCCCCCAAATTCATGTCTACTGAGGACCTCAGAATGCGACTATATTTGGAAGTAGGGTCTACGCAGATGTAGTCTAAATGAGGTCATACCGCATTAGGGTGGGCACTAATCAAACGGATGGTATCCTCGTAAGAGGAGAGGAATGTAGAGATACACACAGAAAAGAATGTCATTTGAAGATGGAGGCAGAGATTGGAGTGATACAACTATAAGTCAGGGAATTCCAAGGACTTGAGGTCATGTGTTACAGAAGCCCTAGGAAATGAGTAAATTTCCTGGCACAGCACTAAGACATGCTGGTATTCTTCATTCCATCCCTTTCCCCTATTCCTAAATGTGCTCCAGAGACAATGGGGAAGCTGGAGCACATATAAGAATAGGGGAAAGAGAGGGAATAAAAGGGTATTAAAAACTCTCAAGGGATGTTAAAAAAAAAACTCCCAACAAACCAGGTATTGAAGGAACATACCTCAAAATAATAAGAGCCATCTATGATGAACCCACAGCCAACATCACACTGAATAGGCAAAAGCTGGAAGGATGCCCCTTGAAAACCGGCACAAGACAAGGCTGCCTTCTCTCACCACTCCTATTCACCGTACTATTGGAAGTCCTGGCCAGAGCAATCAGGCAAGAGAAAGAAAGAAAAGGCATCCAAGAAGGAAGAGAGGAAGTCAAACTACCCATGTTTGCAGATGACATAATTTTATATCTAGAAAATCCCATAGTCTCAGCCCAAAAGCTCCTTAAGCTGATAAACTTCAGAAAGTTTCAGGATCCCACATGAACATACAAAAATCACTAGTATTCCTAAACACCAACCATAGCTAAGCCAAGAGCCAAATCAGGAATGCAATCCCATTCACAGACAAACTGCTAAAAGCAAAACCAAAACTTTCCAAATAAGCCAGGCTTTCGTCAGTTCCTCAGAACTAGTTCTGGTTTGACTCACTCTCATGTTACGGCAAACCTTAAGCTGAATGAACAACTTTTCTTCTCTTGAATATATCTTAACGCCAAATTTTGAGTGCTTTTTTGTTACCCATCCTCATATGTCCCAGCTAGAAAGAATCCTGGGTTGGAGCTACTGCATGTTGATGGTTTTGTTTTTCCTTTTGGCTGTTCATTTTGGTGGCTACTATAAGGAAATCTAACACAAACAGCAACTGTTTTTTGTTGTTTTCTTTTGCATCTTTACTTGTGGAGCTGTGGCAAGTCCTCATGTGAGTAACGAGTGGGTTGAGATACTCTCATACTGTTTATGTTGTGGACCATGATGAGGCTGCCAGGGTGGGGGAAGGGTGGCCTACCTTCTCTCCACACCATTTGAGGCAAGAGACATTCTGCCTCAGAAATTGTGCTGAGGGGCACAAATAAGCTAATGTCCCCCTGCCCCAGATTTCTCTCACTTGTTCCTATGCATATTGTTCTTCTTGCTCAGTTTTATAAGGTGAGATATTTTCTGCATCAAATATGTGCACTGGAAAATAATATAACTATTCTTAAGATTGTCTCTCAGCTTAGAGTTTTCGGAGGCTTAATGGTGAAGAACTTAAAAATCTGTTTTCCTATGACTGACATCTGTTTGTGATTATCCATTTAGCAGACAGTGATCACTCCAGGCTGGCCTTTGTTTACAAGCTATGCCTAAGAGTCAGCTGTTGGTGGAGGGGGGGGCGGGCGTTGCGGGCGGGGGAACAAAAACAAAAAACCCAAAACCATTATCTTAATAACTTATAGAGGTAATCATTATTGAACAAAAGCATGATTTGGGGACTATGGAAAGGCTTATTTTTTCCATATAAAATGATCAGTGAAAAGGTAGAAAAATTAAACAGAACTGAAATAATTGCTATTGATTGCTCACCGCCTGGATGCACGGAGTAGAAGAGCAAAGGCAATGGGTTCATGTGGAGGGGATGGAGGTGGAGAGGCTAAGCCTGAGTGAGATTACCAACTAATCAGGACTTTTAACCCAAAAATACTATGGCTCTGAGGGGCAGGGAATGAGAGACCTAAATTGACAAAATGCAGAGTAAAAATATTCAGTGTGAGCAGTAATGAGACAGTTGTATCAGGGTCAAATATGGAGTTGGCCTGGATGTCCTCCAAGCTCCTTTCCAAGCCTAACATTCTGTGAGTGGATGAACAATCCTGCTCCTGCTGCTCTTGCCACTGGAACCTGATCTATTTGCCTTCATTATTTGAGGTCTCCCCATCATCAGGCTCTTTGTTGTCTGCTGCTTCAGGGTGTCTTCTCCTCAGATTTCTCCTGTTGGTGAGCTTTTCCATTGAACTGGAGCTCCTCACAGGCAAGAAGCACACCTTTAAGGTTCTCTGAGTCCCAAGTTCCTAGTGCAGTACCTGGCAATACACATAGGTGCTTATTGGGTGCTTGCCGAATTGTTGAATGGATTCATTTGATGAAATGTCAGGAGAATCACCAGAAATGAAACGTTTGTGTAATGGACAGGGGGAAGTTTGAGGTTGATTTGAAAAAGGAGATGGTAGAGACAGTATTATGGGTCATGCTTCAGAGTTTATTTGCTTTACAATACATTGGACAGCAACCAATAGATTCTTCTGTGTCATTTTAATTCCACATGCTAAGTCCAAATATGTCATATGTCTTAATTGTTGCATACTTGGGTTACTCTGTAAAGGGGCAACTGTAGTATCACCTCCTCATGCCACACCCTGCTCCACTGTAGCTGGGCTCGATAACCTTCAAATCAACTCACAGAATTCCAGGACAGACAAGAGCATCTGAAAGGTTATCTAGCCCCAGTCACCTCTGATGCCTTCCAGCTGTCTCTAACACACCTGTGGGCTGACTTCCAGTTGTTAGTCTTCACGGCTCCCTATGACGAACTGCCCCTGCTTTGAGGGATTTTCCTCCATTGCCTCAGAAGTACTGCCCTGGGGGAGCTTCTGATGCTCTTCTGACCACCTTGTCTCTGCCTTTTTCACTAGTCCTCTGTTCCTGCTCTCCAAATTTTGGGACGTTCCTGAGTTCAGATCTTTTCTTTATAATCTTTCTTTTATATTCTCCCCATCAGATGGTTCATTCATTCCTCAATATTAACTAACATTTCCATATTAGAAATAACTTCCTTATCTTTAGCCCTAAATTTTGTCCCAAACTCTGGACCTATAATTTTTTGGAATGCTTATGCCTTGCCCAGACTAAAACCAAACTTACTGTCTCCCCTCTAAAATCAGCTCCCGATCTTCTATTTCTCCCTGCCACCCCTTCCTCCCCCATGGCTCCAATATTGTCTTGCCAGTCTGGTCTTAAAACCACAGTCAATCTTGTTGCTTTTCTCTTTGTCTCTTGTGCATGGCTGATCAGCAGTCAATTGTTTTGTCAATTGTCTTATATGTTTCTTCTTCCTCTTCCTTGCTTCCTTTTTCTGACCTGAAGTTAGGGCCTTGTTACCAAACATCTAGATGAATACAGTGACCCCCTAATTGAGAGGCTGTCTACCAATTCCACCCACCCTCAATTCTATACTCAAAAAAAAAATTAGATGTAATCTTTTTCAGATACTCCTTTGGTATTGTCACTTAGTTTTTGAGTGACTGCCACTATTTCCCGATTGGCAGCTCTGCCTGGCATTAAGCTCTTGACATTCTCAACCTAAGTGTCCAGCCAAGTTACTCTGTTCATTGTCCCCTCAACACGCCTGTGCATTTGCACCTCTGAGACTGCTTCTGAGTCAGCTATGCACTGCCCTTTAGAATAGCTTCAACCCCAAATCCTACCAGTGCTTCAAAGGCCCAGTTCAAATCCTACCCCTCTGGGAAGTCTCCCTTCCTTTAGTCAACTTCTAGGGCTTTTGCAATTTTATCACTTGTTTTACATCAGTTTTACTATTTTTCATGTGTGAGAGTTTTAACCTTCCAATTATGGTACAATGTCTTTAAGGGCAAGGGCCCTTTCTTAGAGGAAACCCTCTATGAATTCTCCAATGATAAATTATTCTATGAATTCTCGCAACTTTCTAATATAAAGGCTTATAAAAAGTGGGAACTCACTGTTTATTGCTTAAAAAATTGAGATTTAATTTGAACTTAAATGCTCTATTAAATTGAGTAGAATAGCATCTTAAGGCTACTGGTAGTCTATCTATGCCACAGATGGTTTAGAGATCAAATAATTACTCATATACCTATGACAGCAGAGTACTGGCTCTAAGATCCCCCCAAAACTCAAATACCTATTGGGTTTGTCAGGCAACAAAAATAAGTGAATCCAGCTAGGTCTGATACAATGGAAAATGGTAGGACCTGGGGCAAACTCTGTATAACTTGCCCAAAGGCATTCAAATTCAGATTATGTTCAGACATTGCTAATTACAATTAGTGTCTTAGACACTTGGCTTCAAAACAGTGGTTAGTTCAGGTATTTCAGATCAATTGGGTATGCATTTATCTAGGTCTTCATGGATAGCCGGGCTCTACTAGACACTGGGAGAGGGAAGAGGCAAATGGGATAAGACTGGCAGTATTTAACAAAGAATGAAGTATTTTACAAACATGATCCTTTAGGCTGGTTATTGTTACACAAAGGAATGATTTGCTAGGATTCTTGAGATACTTCCATAGAATGTCTATGCCTCACTTATTGCACAGACCAGAGAATTCCATAAAAGCACTGGCTGTGTCTTATTTACCCTTGTATACTAGAGCTTGGCACATAGTAAATACCAAGTAAATGTTTTGAATAAAAGAAAGAGATAATTAAAGCTTCAGCACCACAATTATTTGTATTTCATCTATCAATTTGGAAATAGATCTCCACAGACAGTAGAAATGGCAAGAAACTAGGCCTATAGCAACCAAGAAGTGAAACTGCTAGAACCTACCATCATTTCTGATCCTCTTGCAAATTTTGCTTGAAAAAAATTTCCTCATTTTCTGTTTACGAACTTATCCTCAGAATTTACAGATGTTTCCTTGATTTCTCTGGAAAGATACAACTTCCTAATGCAATTGAGTAAATTGATACTTCTTATGTAGAAATAAGCAGAATAAGCTGGGCAAGGTAGCCCACAACTATAGTCCCAGCTACTTGGGAGGCTGGGGCAGGAGGATCACTTGAAGCCAGAGTTTGCTCCAGGCCAGGAATTCGAGGCTGCAGTGCTCTATGATCACACCTGTGAATAGCCACTACACTCCAGGCTAGGCAATGAGTGAGACCTAGTCTCTAAAGAAAAAAAAAAAAAAAAAAAAAGACAAAATAAGATCAAAATTGAGTATGAACTGATAAATACAAGGCAGACAAGAAATATCCTGAGAGGCGCAATCATTCTGCAGACATTTGCTTGGGAAGCTCAGGGGAGGATTTATGAAGGAGGTAGCCCTGAGTGAGTCTTAAAAAATGGGTAGACTTTTACCAGGCAAGATCTTAGTGAAGTTAGTGAGAGGAGTGGTCATATAGGAATTCATGGGATTTTTAGACCAAAGATTACCACCCTTATAAGTGATAATGCCGATGAATGTGAAGAATGTTTACCACTTGCAAAGTATTTTTCACATACCTTGTCCAAGTTCCCACAAGCATTTCTGTTCACTACCTGTGGTTTGGTCAAGAGACCCAGATATTAGAGAACTTGTTGATTTCTAGTTGCTAACTCCGCCCAATACCATTAAGATGAAAATGGATAGCCACATAGGAACAGACATCAATAAACATATTTAGAAAACACAAGTGAATTTTAAAAGGGGAGACTAAAGAGGTGGCATGGTTGTTTGAACATGTTCGTTTTTGTCTCCTGGAGAAAAGTCAGCACAATGCTCATTCAGCTACATAAGTGTTTCTGTTACAGCTCTTTCAGTCCACCATTCGGCAGGTCCTGAATTCTTGTCCCTTGTCCAGAAAAAATGAGGTATGTGGACAACTGGAGGGTGAGCAAGGCGGAGAGGAGCTTCGTTGAGTGACAGAACAGCTTTCAGGAGACCCAAAGTGGGTAGCACTTTTCCATAGGCAGGAAATGAGTGTTCAACTCTCAGCAGAGAGGAGACCCACATGGATAGCTCCTTACCACAGGCAGGTCATCCCAGAGAGTTGAGGAGACCCAAGCCAGGCACAGTGGCTCACGCCTGTAATCCCAGTACTTTGGGAGGCCGAGGCGGGTGGATCACGAGGTCAGAGTTCGAGACCAGCTTGGCCAAGATGGTGAAACTCCATCTCTACTAAAAATATGAAAAATTAGCCAGGTGCAGTTGTGCACGCCTGTTATCCCAGTCACTCAGGAGGCTGAGGCAGGAGAATCACTTGAACCCAGGAGGCGAAGGATGCAGTGAGCCAAGATCACACCACTGCACTCCAGCCTGGGTGAGAGAGCAAGACTCCATCTCAAAAAAAAAAAAAAGAAAAGAAAAAAAAGAAAGAAAGAGGAGATCTGAAGTGAGCAACTCCTTCCCCCAGCTGGTAGTCCCAATGTCTGTTCAAGTCGGGCTGAGTCCAGGGTTTTGTTTGTTTGTTTGTTTGAGACGGAGTCTCACTCTGTCACCAGGGCTGGAGTGCAGTGGCGCAATCTCGGCTCACTGCAACCTCTGCCTCCCGGGTTCAAGCGATTCTCCTGCTTCAGCCTCCCGAGTAGCTGGTATTACAGACGCCCACCACTACATCCTGCTAATTTTTTGTATTTTTAGTAGAGACGGGGTTTCGCCATGTGGGCCAGGCTGGTCTCAAACTCCTGACCTCGTGATTTTCCTGCCTCGGCCTCCCAAGTGCTGGGATTACAGGCATGAGCCACTGAGCCCGGTCGAGTCCAGGGTTTTTACAGGCTCAGAAGGGAGGAAGAGTGTGCTGATTGGCCCATGGGCAGCCATGGAAGGGCCCAGAAAAAGCACTGTAAGTTCTTACCCCAGGCTGTGGACTCCACCCACAATTGGCAGCCTGGCTCCCAGGCTTTGGGCCATCCCTGTCTTGAAGGTTGGGTTTCACCAGGGACCTAACCCCTTTCCACCAAGGAACCTGTCTCCCTCTTGCCATCAACATGCTGTCCATGATGCCCAGGCTGTTCGTGCCGAGGGGTGCCTGCAGGCCTGCCCTGAGCCACCCTCAGCCCCTGCTCAGCCTCCCTCTGTGCTTGTCAGCACCCAACATCTGGAAGAGCTCGAGGCAGCAGGGGGCTAGTGTGTGAGTACCACCCTGAGCACCCACATGCCTGGCCGGGTTGTGACAGCACCTAGGCTTGGCCACAACTTTGCCTCACCCAGTAGCAGGTGCCAGGAGTGGGAAGAGGCCAGGGAGTGGGAGCAGGCACTTTCAACCTTGTGGGAGCAGGGGACTTCCTGGGCCCCTGAGAGTACAGAGATGCCTGGGTCCAGAGCCACTGCTGGGCAGCTACAGGGGTGCCTGGGAGCATGCGGTTCCCACCCCGCCAACTCAGTACGGGGCGGGACTCCCACCTGTTCTTGGCCTCCCTGGCCACACCTCCACTGCTGCAGCTGCTCTAAACGGGCAGCTGCTGCCATCACTGTGAGCTATGATTGTGCCACTGACTCCAGCCTGGGCAACAGAAAGAGACCTATATGGTATGTTAAATGGTAATGACTGCTTTGGGGGAGAAAAGATGACTAAGGATTGTTGGGAATGCTGGGGTAGGGTTGGAGTGCTCTTGCAATTTTACATAAGACAGTCTCAGGAGAAAAAACAATGAAAGTGTCCGGGTAGAGGGACATGTACACTGGCAGCAAGGTCTTCCCTTAGGGAATGGATCTGTGGAAGAGGCCACACAGGCCTGGAAGCAGGCTTAAGGCCATTCAGGCTAGGAATTCCAGTGTTTCAAAGACAGACTGCAATGGATGGCGGTTGGTAGGTCAAAAGCTCCAGATAACATCTCTCAGCCCTGCGAACACCTTACCCTCAGGGAGAAGGGTGGGCACAGTGGGGTCCTGTAAAGCATGGGGTCCAGGACAGAGGGCCCTCTTGTCTTGGCTGTCGAAAAAACTGGGTTTTACACTGAGTGAAATGTTGAGCCATCGGAAGGTTTTAAGCAAATATGGTTTGACTTTTATTTTTTAAAAACCACTCTGGCTGCAGAATCAACTGCAGGAAGGCAAAACTGGAATCATAGAATCCAGTTGTCAGACTAATGCAGAAATCACCATGAGAAATGACAATGACTCTGACTGATATGGAAGCAGTGGAGGTGGTGAGAAATGGTCAGATTCTGGATATATTTGAAGGAATGGCCAATAGGGTTGGTTAATGAATCAGATGTAGAGTGAGAAAAGAAAGGACTCAAGATGACTCCAAGGTTCTTGTCCTTCACCTCAATAAGTGGAGGATGGAGCAGAGGAAGGCAAGACTAGAAGGTAAAAATAGCAGTGAGAAGGCTCTGCTATGGTATAAGAAGAAATGATAAGAAGCTGAATTAAGGTGATGGCAGTGGGGTGGAAGAAAGGAGAGCCACCATGCAAAAAGTATCCAGGAGGGAGAATTAACAGGACTAGGGGATGGGCCATATTTGCAAGATGAGAAATGCAGAGGTCTAAGATTCTAGCTTAAGGTGGGTGTTGCTACTATTAGCATAATAGGAAAACAAGGCACAAAGACTTTTCAAAATTTGTCCAAGGTGTTCGAGGCTTACAATTTGTAAAACCAGGATTAAACCCAGATGTGTCTGATTTTAGAGCCTGAGCTCTTACTCATTGCATAAACCACATTTTCCCTAGAGGAGGATTAGTAGGAAAGGAAGCTGCTGGTTGGAAAGTATCTTTACAGCAGTGTCTGTTCCTCGGTTTGCTCAAGGAGACAGTGTGCCAGGAAAGTCCCCGTGGAAGGGCAAGGAAGAAGGGGAAGTTAAAGTCAGTGGCAGGTGATCCAGGAATCTTTTCTGTTGCTAGAGCTATGTTACATGCTGTCCTTTCATGCTCTAAAAATAAGAGTGCTGGCAAGTGCCAGGCCTGTTGGTGCAGCTTAAGATGATACCTTTCTTGGATATATATGCATCTGAATAAGGAAGGCTATCTTCTGGTCAAGCTAAGGTATGCCATGAGCATTTCCCTGTGGAAAGCACTTAATTCTGTTCCCAGTTGTTACCTGCTGTAAGATCTCCCTTTCTAAAATAAAAACAAGAATACAGCTCACTGAGGACCTTACATTTCCCTCTAGCTACTGACTCATTTCTCTTCTCCTTTTTATAGCACTCTTCTTGAGAGAGTTGCCTATATTTGTTGCCACATCTTTACCCATTCTCTTTTGAACCTATTCAAGCTTTCATCTGTACAAAACTCACTGATACTGTGCTTGTCAGGATCATCCATGACCTCCATACTGCTAAATGCAACTCTCAAGAGTATTTGGCTCTACTGATCACTCCTTTGTAGCACTGTGTTTTAAAATATAGGTTTTATTATTATTTAGGTATGGTGAGGCCAATATATCAGGAAATGACTGTCATTGAAAAAAGTATGTTGTACTCACAGATCCCAAGAGAAGGGGGCACACCATGCCACAAAGGGCCACATGGGGAAGCACCAGGGTCAGCCAGGAGGCGGGTGGGGGGTGCGCAAGATCTTTATTGTGGTTTCAACAGGAAGAAATGGGTGAAGCAGGGTGAGTGGATTTAGGATTAGCTGATATAAATAATTTCAGCAGGCTCTGGGGCATAGGGGCTGTCCCTAGTCTTCTGGTACTTGGCCCTGGGGTGATTAGGGCAGTTGCATAGTGTTGGGAATGTGAAAGCCCCCAATAAATGAGGCAGTTGTGGGTATGGGCTCTGAAATGGGTTGGTTTGCATTTGAAAGTTGTGCTCATGGGCAAGTGGTTTACTCTCTCTTAGAGGTTAGAATTGGCTAACCCTGGGAGCGGCAGTCCCTTCAGGGTCAGCAAGGCCCCAAGTGTCAAAGCATCAGAATACAGAAAATAAAATGCATGGATAATACACACTGCCATTTGCCTTTGTACCCTTCCTTTCAATCTTCTCTGCTGGTGACCGCTCTTCACAAAGATCTATAAATGTTGGAATACCCCATGTCTCAGTCCTTGGGCACTCTCTTTCCTATCTTTCTGTAGGTGATGTAATGCAGATATCCATGACGTTAAATCTTTAACACTTCTGCATTGATGACTCCTAAATTTACATCTCTACCCCAACTGCCTACTAAACACCTCCACTTGGATATCTAATAGGCATTTCAAACCAAATCTACAACAAACGTAACTCTTTTTCCCCTTCCTTAATTTGCTTCTCCCTCAGCCTTCTCCATTTTAATAAACAGCATCTCCATTGCCTTAGTGACTCAAGCCCCAAACTTAGGAATTTTCCCAGATTTCCCTATTTTTCTCAAACTATATATCTAGCCTGTCAGCAGTTCCCTTCAGGTCTTTTTTCAAACTATAGAAGGCCTAAATAAAGGAAAGACATGCTGTATTCATGAATTGGAAGACTAAATATTATTCAGCTGGCTGTATTCCCCAAATTGATCTATGGATTCAATGCAATCCCTACCAAAATTCCAGCTTCCTTTGTCTGCAGAAATGAGCAAGTTGACCCTAAAATTCATTTGAAAATGTAAGGAAGCCCGAATAGCCCCCTAAAAAAAAATCTTGAAAAAGACTAACAAAGTTGGAGGACTCACACTTTCCAGTTTCAAAACTTACTACAAAGCTACAGTAATCAACACTGTGTGGTACTGACATAGGATAGACATATAGTTCAATAAAACAGAATCGAGAGTCCAGAAATACATCCTTATATATATGATCAATTGATGTTTTGCAAGGGTGCCAAGACAGTTCAATAGGGAAAGAATAATTTCCTCAACAAATTGTACAGGCACAACTGAATGCCCACAATCAGTAGAACAAATTTGGAACTAAAGTTCTTATATTTAGGTTCTTGATCCATTTTGTTTAATTTTTGTATATGGTATGAGGTAAGGCTCCAAATTTGTTCTTTTGCATGTGGACATCCAGTTGTCCCTATACAATTGCTCCATTTATATTTATCTTAGCAGAAAATACAGATGTAAATCTTTGTGAGCTTGACTAGGCAATGGTTTCTTAGGTATTACACCTAAAGCACAAACAATAAAAGAAAAAAGTAGATAAATTGGATTTTTTTACTTAAAATCAATTTGTGTTTCAAAATTAAATAAAATCAAAATTAAATTAAAACATTTATCCTTCACAGGATTCTATCAAGAAACTGAAAAGACAATGTGCAGAATGGGAAAAAATATTTCCAAATCATATATTTGATAAATAGTTTGGCAATTCCTCAAAAAGTTAAATATAGAGTTACCATTTAATTCAGCAATTCTACTCCTACATATGTACCCGAGATAATTAAAAGTATACACAGACAAAGACTTGTATATGAGTTTTCATAGGAACATTATTCATAATAGCCAACAAGCAGAAACAATCCAAATGACCATCAACTGATGAATGGGTAAGCAAAATGTGGTATATCATACAATGGAATATTATTTAGTCACAAAAAGGAATGCAGTGCTGATATATGCTACAATACAGATGAACCTTGACAACATTATGTTCAGTGAAAAAAGCCAGCCACGAAAGTCCACATATTGCTTGATTCCATTTTTATGAAATATCCAGAATAAGCAATTGATAGAGACAGAAACTAGATTAGTGGTTGCCAAGGGCCATAGGGAAAGGGAAGGGGAAATAGGAAGTTTCTGCTAATGGGTAAGGGGTTCCTTTTCAGGGTAATGAAAATGTTCTAAAATTGGATAAGTGTTTGTTGCACAACTCCGTGAACATACTAAAAACCACAGAGTCGTGCACTTAAAAAAAGTTTGTGTTTTAAATATATATACACACTTAGACATATATAACCCTCTTTCGTATATCAATTATACTTTAATAAAGCTGTTGAAATTTTTAAAATAAAATTTTAAAACAAAGAAAAAATATATAAACTCGCCAACAGACCACTTCTCACCCCTACTAGCCCCTCTACTCTAAGCTATCAGCATTTCTGCAAACACATTCCTAACTGATCTCACTGCTTGTAATCTTGCCAGCAACCTCTCCCTCTCAGCAATAGTCTATTGCCTACACCAAAGCTTAGTTGTCTCTTAATGATGTAAATGAGGTTCTATCATTCTCCTGACCCAAACCCTCCACTGCTTTTCATCACACTCAGAGCAGCTCTGCTGTTGCCTGATTTAGATGTATGGCTCCAACAGATTTCCCCTGAAGAAATGATTCCATGGCTGATAAAAGTTGGAAAGCCTCCTCAGTTTCAGACCATTATCAGATTAGCTGTGTGCTCTGTCCCTTTCCTCAACCATAAGAAGTCCATGGATAAAGAAAGCTTCAGAGTAAAGAAGAAAGCATGGGAGGTACAGCAGGACAAAGGTGGGGCATTCGCAGCCCCCACCCTCATCAGAGCCAGTTCCCTACTCTCCCTGTCTAAACCTCTTAGTAAGAGGTAGTTCAAGAGAGGGGCAAACTCAATTCCAGCACTCAAAAGCACTTGACTACTTTGCTCAGTCAACTAGCAAGTATTTATTGAGAATGTAGCTCTGTTCTATGGAGTCTTATTTTCAAGTGTCAGACTCCCAAACATCCAGTCCAGGTAAAGAAGATGGTGTCCATTATTCATTTGACAAACAAAGTTGGCGTTCAAGGGCCAGCTATTGAAAAAAGCTATGGAAAGCTTCCTGAGACGTGCAGGTAACTGCCAATATGTGTGGTTCACAAGGACTGGTTCATATTCAGAAACGGCCATTAGAAAAGGAAGAAGAACTTCTCATTTGGATTTATAAAGAGTGTCTTGTTTACACTTAATTTATATCTTCTCTTCTCCAGGAAATCAACCTATAACTTCTCCTCCCAGCTCCACTCTACCATGGTCTGTCACCTTCCCCAAATGATTTGTTATTCCCCTGTTTTCAAAAGTGAACAAAGAACCAAAGACCCAGCAAAGTTTCACAAGGCCCTGAGACTTTCAATTGTCTATTTCAGATCAAATACAGAACATGATCTTCCTCCTGCTAATGTTGAGCCTGGAATTGCAGCTTCACCAGATAGCAGGTAAGAAAGGACAAAGGGAGAGGCTTAAGAAAGAAGAGCAGGTGGTGGTTCCTAGCCAAAGCCAAAAATGAGAATGTGGCCCTCAGGCTGAGGGCTTTCTTTGAGAGGACGTATGATTTCTGGGCTATTCCAAGCACCACAAAAAAAAAAAAAAGAGTCCCCATGGTGGCTTATACATGCCAATGTCCCTATCTGACAGAAACGGGGACTGAGAATATTGCTCCATCTATTCCCACTATCCAGTGAGGGTAATGACAAGAAGACAGGATCACTCAGACCATGTAAATCTAAACTGATACAAGAGGGCAGGTGTTGAGTTCCCTTAAAGGTGAGATGCCAAGCAGCTGTCCCCTTCCTTTCTGGCAGGGAGAGTAAGGAGACAATGGCCAGGGAACACCGTTACTCTAAAGATAATGTATTGAAGACATTCTGCATATTATTAGTTGTTTCTGTGAGTTTCTCTTTTGAAAAGCAACAATAGCAGCTGTTGGTCATTCATACCTTAATGTGGTTTACTGAGTCTTCCTAAAACCCAAATGAACAATGAACCTTAAGGCTATCCCTTTGGACTTGAAGAAAGGACTTCTATTGGAGGATGAGGGTGAGCAGAAAGAAAAGCAGTTTCACAGTTGGTTGTTCTCCTGGGGAAGGTAGTTCAGACCATTCGAGGGTGTAGTTAGAACCATGAGTGCACTATTTTGGATGAACACCAGGAGGTAAGAGAGTAAGACAGAGGTGTGGACAGAGGATTAAGTCCTCAAGACAATAGCCCCAGCCCCATGGGAAATCATCTTTCTGCTCATGATTGAGAAATAATGACTCCCTTGGCACTTGATAACCTTTCAAAGAGCTTTCTCCTCCCTACTAGCTGGTTCCAGATCACTCTTCACCCAGTCACATTCCTCTCACTCACTTGAGCTGCCCAGCCTGGTCTGGCACTAGAGACATGCACTTGGGGCCCTCCTCAAAGGAAGACCCTGAGATATTCTGCTTACTTCTCCTCTGCTCCTGCCTGCAGGGCCAGCTAAAGGAACTTTTCATGTTTTCTTTGCAAGGAACCCTGCCTGGCTGGCATTTTAGAGACAAGCAAAAGGGGCAATAACTTCCATGCTACAAAACAGCTTCAAGTTTCCATAGAGTGATAAGGGAAATGAGGGCCAAAAAACACTGTTCCCCATCCTGTGGCCGGACTGGGGGCTTCAGGAGAAAACTTGGGGAATGTGTAACCTCTGTGGGTTTGTAGCTTAAAAACACTGAGATCCTGGGTTTTCTGTCTTTGTTTTTTGCCTTTTCTCTTAGGAAAGGAGTGAGCTAGGGTGACAAGCGGCAACATTTTTTATCCCTCATTGGCTCTTTCTACAGAGGAAGGATCTTTTCTTCCAAGATAATCAGCACAAGACAATGAAGATAGGCACTAGCTCCCAGTTAGGTATACTAATGGGGCAAAAGGAAGAGCATTTACATTTATTGAGGATTCACTAAATGCCAGATACTGTGCTAGGCAATTTACATATGGTATAGTTCATTTAATCTTCACAACGATCATTTTGCAGGTGAGGGAACTAGAACTCAGAAAAGGTACTTAGTTTCCCCAAGATTACATAGTTATTAGGTGACACCGGCAAGATTTCAACAAAGCTAATGTCCTTTCTACTTTACTGTGCTACCATGATGATGGTAATCAAAAATGGCAGACAACCCATAAATCTTCCAACTTTGGAATAGGTTTTTGCACTGAAGTCTGAATATGGATACGTATTGAATGTTTATTCTGGATATTCACAGAATCAAAAAATATGTGTAATGAATTATGTTGCTGAATCAACTGAAAGGAAAGTAAAAATGTAGCGCTTTCTCACTTTCTTCACGAATTTGGAATTCTCTTCTGCTTTCCACTATGCAGATAACATCAGTTCAGACAAATATTAAATACCTACCTAAATTAGAATGCCTTCTCCTCATGGGATTTTTAAAAAATCTTGTCATTTCATGTCTCTTTAATTAAAGAGTTTTGATTTCAGAGGAGGGTACCTGCAAAAGAAAACAACAAAAAAACTAAAGGATCTGAGAAATAATTAGTGTTTACTTCTGGGGAGGGGAGGAGGTCTGGGATGGGGGTAAAAAGGATAGTCTTATCTATTATGTATATTCAGGTGGTTTTTTTTTTACAAGAAGCATGTATTAGGTGTTATTTGTATAATAAAATATAATTTAAAAATACAAGAAATTTCTCATATAAAAATATGAAAGTAATCAGACTGCAACACTCAGTGCCTGAGACAGAGCTACAGCTATCAGGGTGTCCAGACAGACAGAAGATTACACTTTCTTCCTTGCTCCTTCTACAGCCCCAGACCTGCGTGCTTCATTGAAAAGAAAAGAAGATACCTGAATTAAATCAATGTGATGCTTAGTACCCTATCAGTGCACATTTCTTTTCTATTTTTAAATTTTAAAAATAACACTTGGCCAGGGCACAGTGGCTCACGCCTATAATCCCAGCCCTATGGGAGGCCGAGGCGGGTGGATCACCTCAGGTCAGGAGTTCGAGACCAGCCTGGCCAACATGGCGAAACCCCTCTGTACTAAAAATAGAAAAATATTAGCCGGGCATGGTGGCGGCCACCTATGATCCAAGCGACTCAGCTGAGGCAGAAAAATTGCTTGAACCCAGAAGGCAGAGCTTGCAGTGAGCTAAGATCATGCCACTGTATTCCAGCCTGGGTGACAGAGTGAGATACCATTTAAAAAAAAAAAAAAGAAAAAAAAACCACTTATGGCGGTATTCTCAGTCATTACAAATAAATAAAAACAATCCATATGCCCTGGAGAATTTGATTCCAGGAGTAGGCCTAGAAGAACTTCAACTGCAGAATGGATAGAGAAATCATGGTATATTTGCAGAATATATATTATATATATAATATATAGCATGTGAATAAATTAATTACAAAAACATATGACTACATCTATTATTATATAGCATGTAGATAAATTACAAAAACATGTAACTACATCTATGAATCTTAGAGCATAATGTTGAGTAAAAAATAAATAAATAAAAATTAAGGCCAGAAGATAACACATAGCACAATGTCCTTTTCATAAATAAATATATTGCTTAAGCATACCTTATATATAGAAGATAAAGCTTAAAAAGTAAAGAAGAGGCCGGGCATGGTGGCTCACGCCTGTAATCCCAGCACTTTGGGAGGCCAAGGTGGGCAGATCACAAGGTCAGGAGACCGAGACCATCCTGGCCCGCATGGTGAAACCTCGTCTCTACAAAAAATACAAAAATTAGCTGGGCATTGTGGCACAAGCCTGTAATCCCAGCTACTCGGGAGGCTGAGGCAGGAGAATCGCTTGAACCAGGGAGTCGGAGGTGGCGGTGAGCCAAGATCACGCCACTGCACTCTAGCCTGGGCGACAGAGTGAGACTCCGTCTCAAAAAAAAAAAAAAAAAAAGTAAGGAAGAGACTGAAAAGCCCGATATTCAGGACGCCAATTACCTCTGGTGCAGGCAGATATACATCATTAGTAATGTGCTAGTTCTTAGGGTAGGTGGTAGGTTCACAGATGTTCATTTTACTTAATTAAATATATTTTGAAAATTTATTTAAAGCTTTCTGTTGTAAAATATATCACAGAGAAAACCACATGAAACAACTATAAAGCTTAACATTACTATAAGGTGATTACTTTTGTAACCACCACCCAGGTTAAGAAGAACTTTGTCAGCTCCCCAGAAATGCTTCACATACCCTAGCCCAATAAAACCTCCGTTGCAAATACTCTTCATAGCACTATCCGATATGCCCTTTATTTTTACCTTTTTTAAATTAAAACAAAACTTTTTAGAGACAGGGTCTTCCTCTGTCATCCATGCTGGAGTGCAGTGGCCCAACCACAGCTCACTGCAGCCTCCAACTCCCAGGCTCAAGTGAGTCTCCTGCCTCAATCTCCTGAGTAGCTAGGACTACAGGCATGTACCACCCTGTCTGGCTAATTTTTAAAATATTTTTAGTGATGGGGTCTTGCTATGTTACACAGGCTGGCCTCAAACGCCTCGTCTCAAGCAATCCTCCTGCCCCAGCCTCCCAAAGCACTGAGATCACAGGTGTGAGCCATCACTCTCAGCCTGCCCTTTATTTTTTCATGAAAGAAATTGCTGAAGAGGACTAAAAGAAGTTTTAGTAAGCATTCAATAAATGTATGTTCTTTATAGTTTCCAAATCAGCAAATATAGACATCCTGCATTTTTAAGGAGATTTATATATTTTATTGGACATGCTGTAATTTATTTAACCAGTTCCCTGTTGGTAGACATTATTTCCATTTTCTTCTGCTAGATTAATGCTTGAAAAAAATGTGTGCCTCCTAAAGACTGTGATGAAAGTTGCCTCTGAATAAAACTCAAACAAATCACTAATCATTAACTCTTTCCTTACTTGTATGCTCTTTGGATGCTCTACTGTGTTACCTATAAAATAAAGTTTGAAGTGAAAAATTAGGGTAAAACATTTTATATCATTTTTAAAGGATATATACACGGATGTACTTACATATGCATGTTTAAATTTATATACCATAACATTTATTCTTTTTTTAAAAAAGTCTTATGAATTTTAACAAATGCATAGTCCTATAACTACCACCACCACAGTGAACATCCAGGACAGTTCCATCCCTTGCCAAACAAACAAACAAACAAAAAGCTTCACCCAAGTCTTAAGTCCAGGCACCTACTGATCTATTTTCTGTCCTTATAGTAATGACTTTTCCAGAATGTCATATAAATGGGATCATTCATTAGATATCCTTTTGTATCTGGCTTCTTTCACTTAACATAAAGCATTTGAAATTCATTCATATTGTTGTGTGAATCAATAATTTATACCTGTTTGCTGTTGAGTATATTCTAGTGTATGTATACTATATTTTGTTTATAAATTCCCCAATTGGGGCACATTTGGGTATTTCCCATTTTGGGTGATTACAAATAAAGTTATTATAAATATTTGCATATAGGTTTTTTTGGGCAAACCTAGGTTTTCATTTCACTTGGATAAATACCTAGAAGTGGGATTGCTAGGTCACATGGTAAGTGTATGGTTTATTGTGAGAAACTGCCAAACCTTTCCATAGTGGCTGTACCATTTTTTCATTCCCACCAGCAAGTATATGAGAGTTCTAATTGTTCCTCATCCTTCCCAGCACTGGTATTCTTTTCTATTTTTTCTTTTTTTTGAGACAGAGTTTCGCTCTGTCACCCAGGCTAGAGTGCAATGCCGTGATCTTGGCTTACTGCAACCTCCGCCTCCCGGGTTCAGGCTATTCTCCTGCCTCAGCCTCCCAAGTAGCTGGGATTACAGGCACCCACCACCATGCCCTTCTTTTGTTTTGTATTTTTAATAGAGACGGGGTTTTGCCATATTGACCAGGCTGGTCTTGAACTCCTGACCTCAGGTGATCCACCCACCTTGGCCTCCCAAAATGCTGGGATTACAGGCATGAGCCACCACGCCCTGCTCTTTTCTTAAGTCATTCTAATAGGTGTGTAGAAGTGGTTCTAACTTGCATTTTCCTAATGACTAATGATATTAAGTATACATATATTTATATATTATTTTATATATAATCTTATATATAATATACATATTTTATATATTATATATATATATAATATATATATATACACACACATATTTTTTTCTTTTTTTGAGACAGGGTATCACTCTGTTGCCCAGATTGGAATACAGTGGTATAATCATAGCTCACTGCAGCCTCGACCTCTCAGGCTCAAGCGATTCTCCCACTTCAGACTCTGTAGTAACTGGGACTACAGGCCATGCCACCATGCCTGGCTAATTTTTTTTTTTTAATTTTGTAGAGATAGGGTCTCCTTGTGTTTCCCAGGCCAGTCTCAAACTCCTGGACTCAAGCCATCTTCTTGCCTCAGCCTCCCAAAATGCTGGGATTACAGGCATATGCCACTGCACCTGGCCTTAGTTAAGTTTTTATGTACTTATTGTATATCTTCATTGGTGACATTCAAATCATTTCATCCTTTGTAATTGTATACTAAGGAATTAAACAATTGTTTAATTATTGTTTATTTTCTTATTGTAAGGTTTTAAAAATTCTCTATTTTTTTGAGACGCGGTCTCCATCAGTCGCCCAGGCTGGAGTTCAGTGTCGTGGCTCACTACAGCCTCTGCCTCCCAAGTTTAAGTGATTCTCCAGCCTCAGCCTCTTGAGTGGCTGGAATTACAGGCATGTACCACCATGCTTGGCTTATGTTTGTATTTTCAGTAGAGTCGGGGTTTCACTATGTTGGCCAGGCTGTCTCAAGCTTCTGACCTCAAGTGGCCCACCCACCTTGGCCTCCCAAAGTTCTGGGATTACAGGTGTGAGCCACTGCCCCGACCTTAAGAGTTCTTTATTCTAGATACAAGTTCTTTATCAGATATTGATTTTCAAATATTCTTTTGAAGTCTGTAGCTTGTCTTTTCATTTTCTTAACTGTGTCTTTTGCAGAGCAAAGATTTTAATTTTGATGAAGTTTGATTTATCAATGTTTTCTTTTATGGATCATGCTTTTGGTATCATATCCAAAAACTCTTTACATAACCCAAGATGTAAAAGATTGTCTTCTATATTTTCTTCTACACATTTTGTAGTTGTATATTCTATATGTAAGGTTTATAATCCATTTTAATTTTTATATAAGGTGTGATGTATAGGTTAAGCTCATTTTAGTTTTACATGTAGATGTTCAGTTGTTCCAGTCCCATTTGTTAAAAAACACCCATCCTTTCCCCATTCAATAGCCTTTGAATCTTCATCAAAATCAATTAGTCATATTTATGTGGGTCTATTTCTGGACTTTTTGTTCCATTAACTTATGTGTATATCCTTTTGCAAATATCACACTTATATTTGTTTTTTTTCTTACATTTTTATTTCAAAATCTAAGGACATCTTATAACCCAGAAATATTTTTTATACCTTGTCATGTCTTAGAGGAAAGAGCCACCCCAGTCTTTTTTCATTGATGTTTTTCTTCTCTCTTCGTACTCCAGAGGTAGATGAAAACCAGAGGGCCACAATGACCATGGTGATGCCTGAGGTCATTCTGGGGCACAGACCTCAGCCTAGGTTACTCCACTTTGCCTATCTTTAGATCCAAAACTACCCTGCTGACTGCTGAGATAAACAAAGGAGAATAATCAGGTTGGGGAGAGGATTTCTATGCGGAGACATGTCTCCATGCAGTCCTCCTCCACTGAGCAGAGCATGAGTCAGGTGCTTAGAGCAGGATTTTGTCCTAAACCAGGAACTTCAGAGTTTTCTGAAGAATGTGGCTATGTAAAGCACCCCCCCACCCCACCCTTACTTCTCAAGTACATTACGTGGCAAGTCTGAAAAAACTTACACTTCTGTTGTTAAATGTGGGGGATAAAATATAAACTTAGCTTCAAGAGGAAGCTATCTTGGGAGGTAATGCAAATAATTCATTGTGTGTTTCCTGAATATGTGACAGGTGCTGACTACCATTGATGCCTCATTGCAATAAAATGCAAAGTTCCCCCAAGAATTTTTGAAATGCATCAAGCTAGGCGTTCTAATCTAGCAAAAGGACCTGCATGCATGAATTTTTCATGCTTTTGCCAAGTCTTTTGCCCTTTAGTTTAGTTAAGGGCCCCACATGAATGGAAAGCCTGTGTTGTCAGCTTAATTTTGTAGTTGTGGAAACCTTCCAGTTTTCTCCTTTGTCTAATACCTTCAGGAGTTCAATCCTAGGTTGAAGCTTAATTTAATAACCATGTGGCCTGTAAAGTAGAAAACAAAACATCTTTTCCTTAGCGTACAGCAAAAAAAAAAACAAAAACAAAAAAACTCACTCATGGATGTAGTGTACATATGCCAGTGGATATATAGTCATAACTGCAGTCATTGGTAGCACAGAAATAAATGTGCATTGAAGACACAGAGATGAATTTGAATTCCGGTTCCATGAGCTACCATTCTTTGACCTTGGGCAAGTTGCATCACTTCTTTGAGCTTCAGTTTCCCCATCTGTAAAATGTGGATAGCAACATCTACCTCGCAGAGTTGCTGGGAGGATCAGATGAAATGATGGGCTAGCCCAGTGTCTGACTTACTGTGTTTAAGAAATATCAACTATTACGCTACTTCCCAGCGACAGTCCAAATGCAGACCAGTGTTATAACTCTACTTCTCAAACATTAATGTGCATGCAAATCACCGTGACCTTCTTAAAATGCAGATCCTGATTCCCTAGGTCTGGGGAAGACTTGAAATTCTACATTTCTACCTAGCTTCCAGGTGAAGTTGAGGACAACACTTTGAAGGCAAGGTGGTAAAAGACGCTTGCACGTGCAAATGTTACTTTGTGTAACTAATGGTTCGCAATACTGTCTGCACATTAGAAGCTCCCAGGAAAAGAAAATCTTTAATGATGCTGACCTCATCTCCAAAATAATGTAATTTTAACAGATCCAAAGTAGTGCCTGGGCATTAGTGTGTTTTAAAAGCCTCCCAGGTGATTCCAATGTTAGCCAAGATTGAGGCCCTCTGCTTAGTGAATCTAATTTGCAGCTGGGCTTGAGAAAAAACCTCTTCATAGAATTGTTTGCATCAGTGTCTTGATTGCCTCTGTAACTTACAATAAGCAAGAATGTTTCAGGATTTCAAAAATCTATTGCATTGCCTAAACCTCTTATTTTGTATGGAGTAATCAAGCTCAAAGTTTGCATGTCTTAGAAACTTTACTTGGGGCAAAATTAGACCAAGTAACAATTAATCTTCTAGGTATTCTGAGCTATTCAGACATATGATTCAGGTTTGCTAATTGCTCTTTTCTCTTGTAAATATTAGCTGAAAAATGTCACCTGTCTGACAAGTAGCATATTTTATGCCTATCACTCCTGGCACATATTCTTACAAGGCAGACAGGAAAAATAGGAAGAAAATGGACTTTTATCAAAGGCCCAGGCAGTAAAGAGGGGAGTTCTGCTGTAAGCTAAGGGGAGTTCCAGAGGAAGTTATAGGCGTTCCCTTTCTCATGACAAGAAAGCATAGTGCAGTAAATAAATTTGCTAAATAGATTCAACAGTCTCTACCCAAAGTCATCTATTTAATTCTTGTTGTTACGCAGACTCAGCAACTAACCTTCCTTGTAAGCCCCATTTTCTTCCCTGTTTCCTGTTTATCAAATGTAATTAAACAAGAGAAGTATTATAGAAGAGTAAAAGCAGTAGGTAATTCCTGAACTTGGCATATGATTACTACATATTTGATGAATAGTTGAATATTATTCTTCAAGGACAGATTGGATTTGGTATCAGGTGGCTCTGCATTAAGTTATAAGGGACTTAATAACTCAAGTATTTAAGGACGGCTTCCATCATAAAGGGATCTGCCCTTAAGAGGGTCCCATTATGGAGATTCTGAGGTGAGAGCTATTCCAAGTGTGCAGTGGATTTAAATAAAAGAATCATACAGGAAATCTCTTTTTACATGCATTATTCCAGGGTCTTTGCAACCTGGCACAGCAAGTACAGATATGATTAGCATTGTTTTACACACGTACACTCACCTTATAGCCCTGCCCCTGTGCCCCTCCTGCACAAAAGAATGCTGGGCACACGTGAACTCCTCTCTGTAGAAAGGCACATTAATGTTCTAGCCATGGTTAAAACAGGGATAGGGGCAAGCCAAAAATGTCGGTCATTTGAAATAAATCTCAAGTTTGTGCATACCACTATCAAGTGTGCTGTGTGGCAATTAAGAATGCCAATTTGTGTGATCACAGGCAAGTTGCAGTTTGATGAAAGGAAAGCAGAGGTGAATATATAACCAGGGTCATCCTTTCTTTCTCCCTCTCTCTCTTTCTGTCATTTATTTGCCAAGCTCTTAACTAGAACTTGCTATGTGCTAGGTACTGGATATATCAAAGCAAACTCAGCCTGGTCTTTGCCTTCAAAGATTTGCAGGATAGTGGGAAGAAAAACTTGAATCAGAGGACATCTGCAGTGGGAATCATTCAAGCAGCAGAAAACCCAAAAGTTACTTATACTGTGAAATCTGATCAGAGAATGGACTGTCCTGGTTAGTAAAATATCCTGGAGGATAAAGATCGGCCATGCATTCCACATATGAATTACCACTTTCCCAAGAACTAAAACATGGTATGAAAGAAAGGAACGAACATTTGCTGAGTGCCTACTGCCTGCCAGATCTAGGCACTTCACATGTAACACCTCGTCCAGCCTCCACCACAATACTGAGAGGTAGAGTTCAACCTCATTTTATAGATAAAGAGGCTGAAGCTCATAAAGATTAAAGGACGGACTCACAGTCAAAGGACTCCTAATCCCGAGTCAGCATTTGAACCCAGGCTCACCTGTCACTATATCCTATGCTCTTCCGTATCACATTTTATACTGAAACAACTTCTTGAATAGTTAATGCTTAGAAGCAGCCCCCAAATATTTGTTGAATGAATTATTTGATTGAATGAATGAATAAATGAATGAAGCAAGCTCTACTGAACATAATTTGATCTAATCTTCTGTGATTATTCAGAAACTACTTCAAGATTTTCCTATACCCCAATCATAATAAATACCCATTCATTAATGATGGAAGCAGCCTAATTTTGTCGTTTTTCACACTTTATTGATGTAAACACTACCTTTACTAGTTTGGCCACTCCTTATGCTTTTTTTATAGAACTATTTAGATCAATTCAACTTTAAAAAAATAAAACCACATACCCCTGTGGTAGATGAAAAACAAGTATCATTTGCACTGGTAAATAGAGAATAGGAAGAAAAATAAATGCAGTGAAAATAAAGCAGTGTTATCAAATCCTACCCAGATACTGTTATCTACCCAGAAGCTTCCTGTTTGATTAAAAGGAAAAATAGCCATTGTTAGAGGTGTGGAAGTCTAGTTGCAAATTATATACAATTGAAGGATTAAAATAGAATGGAAAAGGGAATAAATTCCTCTCTGAATAATTTAACTCCCTTTAGGCTTTGATTCTGCCTCATCTAAAATCATCTTACATACTTCTAGTGGCGTCTCCCTCACATTTTGGTAAACTCTGAGTGGAAACTACGGATTTTGTAGTCAAACATCTGACTGGCTCTGGATTTTAACTTTACTAACATATGTCCTGAAGTGAACTGCTTGGAGCCAGTTTCCTCAACTATATAACCATAATGACAAAACAGGTTTCACGGTCATGTTTTCAGTATTAAACAATATAGTTAAAAGTACCTAGCACAGTGTCTGGCATAGAACATACTAGATATACATTAAGTATCAGTTCCATTTTTCCTTTCCCTTTATTGTCAGAAAATAGAAAGCATCTACAGTGGGCTTGTATGATGTGGTGGTTAGAAATACCTGATCTGATTCTGGCTGTGCAATCTTGGGCAAGTTACTTCATCTTTTTGTGCCTCATTTTTGTTTTCTGAAAAAAAGGATAGAATATTATTACCTACCTTGCTGGCTTCTGGGAAGACTCAGTGAGACAATGTGTTAGCAGAGTGTCTGACAATTGTAAGAATTCAACAAGTAATAGTTATTATTACCATCACTGGTGAGAGGAGTGATACTTGGCACAAAAATATATAGATTAATCAATATGGATTGAGGGAAACAAACCTGGGGAATAGGAGGTGAAGGTATTTAAGTAACATGAGCTCAGACCTTGATGGTAGGGAAGTCGAAAGGAAGCATTTTGTTCTTATATGACAGATGACCTGGAATGACTGCAGGGCTTGGGGGGTCAGGGACTGGAGGTGGGAGAGGCCTCTGAGAGCAAGCAGTGCTGTCCACCAGAAGCTCTTGCTGGGGTGCCCAGACAGGAGCAAAGGGCAGTCAGCTGCACAGGAGGGAATGTTTGGAGGAGAGAGCCACCTCAGATCAGCGGGTCAAGAATCCCACTCTTGCCCAGATGGATGGGGCAAAGGAGAAAAAGCATTCGCCACGGGAATGTCCAGATAAGACAGGTGCCTTTTGGAAAAGGGGGGTGAGATGGGTCTCAGGTTACGCTTTGTAAGAACTGGAATGTAAAGTAAAGGCAGACAATGACAAAATATCTTGTTTTCTTTTCAGCTTTATTCACAGTGACAGTCCCTAAGGAACTGTACGTAATAGAGCATGGCAGCAATGTGACGCTGGAATGCAACTTTGACACTGGAAGTCATGTGAACCTTGGAGCAATAACAGCCAGTTTGCAAAAGGTGGAAAATGATACATCCCCACACCGTGAAAGAGCCACTTTGCTGGAGGAGCAGCTGCCCCTAGGGAAGGCCTTGTTCCACATACCTCAAGTCCAAGTGAGGGACGAAGGACAGTACCAATGCATAATCATCTATGGGGTCGCCTGGGACTACAAGTACCTGACTCTGAAAGTCAAAGGTGAGTGGTGTCAAGGACTAGAATCCATGGAAGCATCTCTCCAACAGAGGATCTGCAAGTGACAGAAACCCATTAAAGGTAGCTCAAGCAAAAACAAGCAGGCTGCTTTTAAGGAGACAGCTATTTCAGAGAAAATGAAAGCGTCTGCTTGGAAATAATTTTTGACATCTGAGTACAAAGCAGCTGAAGTACAAGTGAAAGGGGGTAGGACCTATAGGAATAAAATGGGACTGGAGGAAGCCAGGAAAATTAGTCCTTGAAATGTGGGAGGGTATGAAAAATAAGCTTTGCCTAATTCACAATTCTCCCATGGAACATCCCTGACTTGATTAAGATACTCTTTTTCAATAGTTTATACCCTCAATCCAGAGGTTTTAAAACCATGGTTTGCCGCCCATTCGTGGATTAAAATATCAATTTAGTGAGTAGCAACCAGATGCACGTTTCCTGCCCTTTAAAAAATAATGAATAGAAGAGAATAGACAGAGTAGATCAGACGACATCACAGAGTAGGACTGAGTACTGTAAAACTAATTTCTGAGGGATGTGTGTGTGTGTGTGTGTGTTGGGTCATGGTATAAATTTTTTTTTCCTTACTTTGGATCATAAAAAGTTACAAGTTTGGAAAACACTGCTCAAATGCAAGCCCTATTTATTGCAGATGAAGTAGCTGAGATCCAGAGAAGGGAAGTGGGTAGCCCAAGAGAGTCCCATGAAGTCTATAGCTGTCCCTATTCCTCTGGATTCAGGGATCTCTCCACTCCAGCACAATTGAAAATCTAAATATAAAGAGAATCTTCACACTCTTGTTTGTTCTAGAAAAGGTGATTTGAGGAAAGACATATAACAACTATAAAAAATAGATTTTGCTTGTTCATTGGCTTATGGTCTCCAGGCTTGAATGCTCCGAGATAAATGATGCCAATATTTCTCTGGCCTCTTCCCCTCCCACGCATTGGACCTCAGATGGTCTGTACTGTCTTCTAGAGGGTCCGTGGGTTTTGGCCCCAAAAAACCATTAACCTTGGCAGAAAGTGTGTGACTTTATGATCTGGTACAAAGAAGGACAAACTAGAGGGACTGGACATGAGGATGAATATTGTGTTCGCCCTTATCCTTGGGCAGGTTATTTTGCCTTTCATAACCTCACATTTTGCTTATTTGTAGAAGACGAACAATAGTAGTACCAAACACACAGGATTGTTGTCAACATTGAGAGAGATAATGAACATAAAGAACTGAGCATGGTACTCGGCATATAATAAGTGTCCAGAGACTTGGTTAAAAGACCCTCAGTTGTTACAGGGGCAGTGACCTCCTCACACCTCAACCATCAATGAGTCACCAGGAAAGCCATTAGCCTAGATGTAACTGTTTTCTATCTTTATTGCATTTCCTACATCCAGGCAGCAGCTGGGAGGAACTCTAGAACACTGAAGTTTGTCTGAGTTCCCTTAATGTAAGGCTGTACATTCTCAGGATGCCTTGATGTACTCGAATATCTGCAACCCTAAATCACCACCTCTGTTTTTATTGATCTCTATCTGAATGCTGTATTAATGGGCCAGGCCTTCTGCCCATTCTCTCAAACTGAGAACTGTCTCTCATTCCTGGGGAGGCACCCTGCCTACTCCTTACCTAGATCAGGGATTTCTCAGTTGTGGAGAGATTTGTTCCTTATAGTGTTGGTCATCAAACTGGGATATTTGGGGATTACAAAGACTTTTCAAGGGATGTATGGGCACAGGCAGTTTTAGGAAGTGAGTTCCTAGATCCTCATCTTCCCCAAATACTCGTTCCCAAAATTGACGAGCCTGACAATGTGCATGCCAGGCAAGGCTCTTGGGGTTCCCCTAAAACACTTCCTCTTTTAAGCCTACCACTCACTCATCATGAATATAGTCCATTGTCCCAGGGTGTAAAACCCTCTATAGTGTTAAATAAAAGAATGATTGGGAACATTGACACCTGATGGAACTGTTATAACTAAAAACCCTTTTGCAAATAATGTGGTATCAAATTTTCTGCTTTCAACAAAATTGAAGGAGGCCCTTATAAAGTTAATAACTGATAATCAAAAATGAGTAATTTTTGCCATGTAAATCAGGTCAAAGAATGAAATGGCATTGCTGTAACGAAACTGCTTCCATTCCCATTGATTTACTCATACGAACAAGATTCCTTAGCCTTTATAAGCTACAAAAAAATGAAAAATAGAAATAGAATTGAGGCTGAATTCTATTATATAAAATCATTCCAACCATGTCATATGCTTCTTCGGATTCATGAATAATTTGGAAAAGAGAGCCATATCCATCTTATTAAGAGACACATTCCCAATAAATTTTCATCTTTCATGTTTAATAATTATCAATATTCATAACATTTTACATTTTGATCAAATATGTGTTAATAATAATAGAAATAAATGTCCAACAACGATAGACTGGATTAAGAAAATGTGGCATGTATACACCATAGAATACTATGCAGCCATAAAAAATGATGAGTTCATGTCCTTTGTAGGGACATGGATGAAGCTGGAAACCATCATTCTCAGCAAACTATCCCAAGGACAAAAAACCAAACACCGCATGTTCTCACTCATAGGTGGGAATTGAACAATGAGAACACATGGACACAGGGAGGGGAACATCACACACTGGGGACTGTTGTGGGGTGGGGGGAGGGGAGAGGGATAGCATTAGGAGATATACCTAATGTTTAATGACAAGTTAATGGGTGCAGCACACCAATATGGCACATGTATACATATGTAACAAACCTGCACGTTGTGCACATGTACCCTAAAACTTAGTGTAATAAAAAAAAATTAGATCTCAATGCAGAACACCCTGAACATTTAAAGCTTCATAGTCACAAGAGAAAAGTTTTAATTTCAATAGCTATAAATATTTTGTTGTTGTAAAGACATATAATGATAATCAATACAAAATCTGTCAAACAAAAATATGTTACATTAAGATAAAATTCTGTAGGGAAGGTGAAATTGGAAGTGAGTTTCAATGAATGAAAAGAAACAATTTTTACAGAGAAGAATTTTTTCATTTAATAATTTATTTATTTTTACTTAGAAGGAATTGAATAGATTAGGTTCCTTACCCAAAAAGCCTCTGTTATTTGTCTTATTTATTTATTCTCTTTTTTCCACATTCTCCAGTCTCATTCTCCTTTTTTAACACAGGAAATTATTCCAGCATGTTTCATACATATTCTTTTGTTTGTAAGAGCTTATTTAAAATATGTAATATTGTTTTAGATGCATATATTTTTTTCTTGTGGAAACTATATTGTACTATGTATATATATTTTAGAAATTGACACATTAGGCTGGGCGCGGTGGCTCACGACCGTAATCCCAGCATTTTGGGAGGCCAAGTCGGGTGGATCATGAGGTCAGGAGATCGAGACCATCCTGGCTAACATGGTGAAACCCTGTCTCTACTAAAAAATACAACAAAAATTAGCCGGGTGTGGTGGTGTGCGCCTGTAGTCCCAGCTACTGGGGAGGCTGAGGCAGGAGAATGGCATTAACCCGGGAGGCAGAGCTTGTAGTGAGCCAAGATCTCGCCACTGCACTCCAGCCTGGGCGACAGAGCGAGACTCTGTCTCAAAAAAAGAAAAAAAAAAAAAAGAAATTGACACATTAAGTTTATTGTGAAAACATGATTACAAGCAATAACAGACATAACAGCAGAAAAAATTGTGAAGTTATGTGCACCTTCTTTTGAGATCATTTTTTTGGGTATATGTGAATGTATTTTATCTTTTTTTAATTGACAATAATTGTACTTATTTATGGGGTACATAGTGATGTTTCAATATATACAATGTATAGTGATCAGATCGGGGTAATTAGCATATTTATCATCTCAAATATTTATTATTTCTTTGTGTTGAGAACATTCAATGTACCCCTTCTAGCTATTTGAAGCTATATACTGTTGTTAAATATTTATATGTATTTTTCAAGGATAATGTTGTATATAAAAGATAACTTCTTTTATATTTAGTCACCTTTGGATACATATGTAAGAGTAAAATAATTGTTTTACTAAAAAAATTCATAAGATGCTGAACATTATATGTTTTTCCAGTATAGAAACTTATGAAAAATTATAAGAATCAACTTAATAGGTGAGAAGAGCATACTGCATCATACTTATTTTAGGAGGAATACAAGCAAAAAAAAAGTTGGACCATCACCTAAGAGTAGGCTACCCTGATCCAGGGTCTCTAAAAGAAGCAAGATAGATCTGAGGCCCCAGTGAGGGTTCCCATGAATGAAGTAGGACTAGAAGAAGGACATGTTTTTATCTTAAAATACCTGATCCATGGCATAAAGCTTGAAAATGGGTTTGTTTATAGCACCTTCGTTGATGTCTGGGCAGAAATTCTTATCAAATATAATGAAAAGAGTTAATTTCAAAAGGACAGAACAAATTATGAGGTGGAATGACTGGAGATTCTGGAAGAGACAGTGATAAAGGACTGTGGTTTCTGAAAAGCCAGGTGGCACCTACATTTCTGGGGGCAATCCATCTGAGGAAGGGGCGGGAGCATGGCCAAAGAACAGAGAGGCCCCAGGAGCCCAGGGGTCTCTCAGAGGAGCTGGGGTTGAGAACTGGTCTGTGCAAAGGTTTCCAGACAGGGTTGCAGAGGAGGCACTAAAAACAAGAACACCAAGAGCCAAACCATCCTGAAGGCCTGGGCAGGGCAGGGGGATGGGAAGAGCCAACACCAGGAATGGGCTGAAGCTGACAGAAGTACTTCAAACCAGAAACAATGAATTTAAATTATGCCCTACCACAAATAGACTTAACAGATATTTACAGAACATTCTACCCAACAATTGCAGAATATACATTCTATTCATCAGCATATGGAACATTCTCCAAGATAGACTATATAGTAGGCCACAAAACAAGTCTCCATAAATTTAAGAAAATCAAAATTATATCAAGTACTCTCTTAGATCACAGTGGAGTAAAACTGGAAATAAACTCCAAAAGGAACCTTCAAAACCATGCAATTACATGGAAGTTAAATAATGAGTGATCATTGGGTGAACAATGAAATCAAGATAGAAATTTAAAAACTCTTTGAACTGAACGATAATAGTGACACAACCTATCAAAACTCTGGGATACAGCAAAAGCAGTGCTAAGAGAAACATTCATAGCATTAAATGCCTACATCAAAAAGTCTGAAAGAGCACAAATAGGCAATCTAAGGTCACACCTCCTGGAGCTGGAGAAACAAGAACAATCCAAACCCAAACCCAGCAGAAGAAAAGAAATTACAAAGATCAGGGCAGAACTAAATGAAATTGAAACAAAAAAATACAAAAGAGAAATGAAACAAAAATCTGGTTATTTGAAAAGATAAATAAAATTGATAACCAAGAAAAGAAGAGAGAAGATCCAAATAATCTCAATTAGAAATGAAATGGAGATATTACTACTCATATCACAGAAATACAAAAGATTATTCAAGGCCACTATGAACACCTTTACACGTACAAACTAGAAAAGCTAGAGGAGATGGATACATTCCTGGAAATATACAACCTTTCTAGATTAAACCAGAAAGAGATAGGAGCTATAAACAGATCAATAACAAGCAGCAAGATTGAATGGTAACTTTTAAAATTGTCAACAAAAAAAAATCCAGGACCAGACAGATTCATAGCTGAATTCTATCAGACATTCAAAGAAGAATTGGTACCAATCCTATTGACACTATTCCACGGGATAGAGAAAGAGGGAATCCTCCCTAAATCATTCTATGAAGCCAGTAGCACCCTAATACAAAAACCAGGGAAGGACATAACAAAAAAAGAAAACTACAGGCCAGTATCCCTGATGAACATAGATGCAAAAATCCTCAACAAAATACTAGCTAACCAAATCCAACAGCATATCAAAAAGATAATCCACCATGATCAAGTGGGTTTTACACCAGGGATGCAGGGATGGTTTAACATCCACAAGTTAATAAATGTGATACACCACACAAACAGAATTAAAAACAAAAATCACATGATCATCTCAATAGATTCAGAAAAAGCATTTGACAAAATCTAACATCCTTTATGATTAAAACCCTCAGCAAAATTAGCACAGAAGGAACATATCTTAAGGTAATAAAAGCTAACTACGACAAACCCACAGCCAACATTATACTGAATGGGGAAAAGTTGAAAGCATTTTCCCTGAGAATTGGAACAAGGCAAGACACTTTCACCACTTTTATTCAGCATAGTACTGGAAGTCCTGGCCAGAGCACTCAAAGAGAAAGAAATAAAGGGCATCCAAATTGGTAAAGAGGAAGTCAAACTGTTGCTGTTTGCTGATGATATGATCATATACCTAGAAAACCCTAAGGATTCATCTTGAAAGCTCCTAGAACTGGTAAACAAATTCAGCAAAGTTTCAGGATACAAAATTAATGTACACAAATCAGTAGCTCTGCTATACACCAACATCAACCAATAGCTGCAAAAATAAAATAAAATACTTAGGAATATACCTAACGAAGGACATGAAAGACCTCTACAAGGAAAACTACAAATCACTACTGAAAGAAATCACAGATGACACAAACAAATGGAAACACATTCCATGTTCATGAATAGGTACAATCAATATTGTGAAAATGACCATACTTTGTAGATTGCAAAAGCAATCTACAAAGTCAATGCAATCCCCATCAAAATACTACCATCATTCTTCACAAAAGTAGAAAAAGAAATCCTAAAATTCATATGGAACCAAAAAAGAGCCCACATAGCCAAAGCAAGAAAGACTAAGCAAAAAGAACAAACCTGGAGGCATCACATTGCCTAACTTCAAACCATACTGTAACACCATAGTCACCAAAACAGCATAATACTAGTATAAAAATAGGCACATAGACCAATGGAACAAAACGGAGAACCTAGGAATAAAGCCAAATACTTATAGCCAACTGATCTTTGACAAAGCAAACAAAAACATAAAGTGGGGAAAGTACGTCCTATTCAACAAACGGTGCTGGGATAATTGGCTAGCCACATGGAGAAGAATAAACTGGATCCTCATATCTTACCTTATAAAAAATCAACTCAAGATGGATCAAAGACTTAAATCTAAGACCTGAAACCATAACGATTCTAGAAGATAACATCGAAAAAGCCCTTCTAGACATTAGCTTAGGCAAAGACTTCGTGACCAAGAACCCAAAAGCAAATGCAACAAAGACAAAGGTAAATAGATAAATAGGGACTTAATTAAACTAAAAAGCTTCTGCACAGCAAAAGAAATAATCAGCAGAGTTAACAGACAACCCACACAGTGGGAGAAAATCTTCACAATCTATACATCTGACAAAGGACTAATATCCAGAATCTACAAGGTATGCAAATAAATCAGCAAGAAAAAAACAAACGATCCCATCAAAAAATGGGCTAAGGACATGAATAGACAATTCTCACAAGGAGATACACAAATGACCAAAAAGCATATGGAAAAATGCTCAACATCACTAATTCTCAGGGAAATGCAAATCAAAACCACACTGCGATACCACCTTACTCCTGCAAGAATGGCCATAACAAAAAAATAATAGATGTTGGCATGGATGTGGTGAAAAGAAACACTCTTACACTGTTGGTGGGAATGTAAACTAGTACAACCACTATGGAAAACAGCGTGGAGATTCCTTTAAAAACTAAAAGTAGGTCTACCATTTGATCCAGCAATCCCACTACTAGGTATTTACCCAAAGGAAAAGAAGTCATTATACAAAAAAAAAGATACTTGCACATGCATTTTTATAGCAGCACAATTTGCAATTGCAAATATATGGAACCAGCCCAAATGCCCATCAATCAGTGAGTGGATAAAGAAAATGTGGTATATATATTATACCTACATATATATATGCATATTATATATATACACCATGGAATACTACTTAGCTATGAAAAGGAATGAAATCATAGCATTTGCAGCATCCTGGATGGAATTAGAGACTATTATTCTAAGTGAAGTAACTCAGGAATGTAAAACCAAACATTGTATGCTCTCACTCATAAGTGCGAGCTAAGCTATGAGGATGGAAAGGCATAAGAATGATACAATGGACTTTCAGGACTTGGGGGAAAGGATGGTTGGGGGTGAGAGATTAAAAACTCCACATTTGGGCCAGGCGTGGTTCCTCACACCTGTAATCCCAGCACTTTGGGAGGCCGAGGTGGACAGATCACGAGGTCAGGAGATCAAGATCATCCTGGCTAACACGGTGAAACCCCGTCTCTACTAAAAATACAAAAAATTAGCCGGGCGTGGTGGCAGGCACCTGCAGTCGCAGCTACTCGGGAGGCTGAGGCAGGAGAATGGCAGGAACCTGGGAGGCGGATTTTGCAACGAGCAGAGATCGCACCACTGCACTCCAGCCTGGGCGACAGAGCGAGACTCCGTCTCAAAAAAAAAAAAAAAAAAAGAACACTCCACATTCGGTACGGTGTATACTGCTTGGGTGACTGGTGCACCAAAATCTCAGAAATTACCACTAAAGAACTTATGCATGGCCAGGGGTGGTGGCTCACGCCTGTAATCCCAGCACGTTGGGGGGCTGAGGTGGGCGGATCACCTGAGGTCGGGAGTTTGAGACCAGCCTGGCCAACATGGTGAAACCCCATCTCTATTAATAATACAAAAATTAGCCAGGCATAGTGACACACGCCTGTAATCCCAGCTACTCTGGAGGCTGAGACAGGAGAATTGCTTGAACCCGGGAGGCAGAGGTGGCAGTGAGCCCAGAGTGAGCCGAGATCGCACCACTGCACTCCAGCCTGGGTGACAGAGTGGGACTCTGTCTCCAAAAAAAGCAAAACAAAACAAAACTTATCCATGTAACCAAACACCACCTGTTCCCCAAAAACTTACTGAAATAAAAAATAAATTAAAAAAAAACAACAACAAAAAATGCCCAAGAATGACAAGAATTCAACTTCAGCAAGTACAGGAAGGAGGCAGCATGACCACCATTAAAATGGCCTTCACCCTAAGAAGGAAGAAACCAAGGGCAGAGGAAGGAAACAATCAAAGAGAAGCAAGGCAGGAGTGAAAAGACAACTGTACGTTTAAGCCCCTAAGGCCCAAGGAAAGCATTTGCTAAAAGAGCCAAGTCTCAGTGTCTTTTTTTCCCTTGGGGAAACAGAAGGGTGTAAGAAAATCGGAGTCAAGAAAATGTCCTGAGCTCTGCCTGCAGTAGCGGGAAGCCTAGGAGTAAAATAACACGTTTTTTAAAAATAAAGAAAGAAATTATTTTAAAAAAGAAAACAGTGTCCTGAATTTCAATGGGCTTGGGGGGAGGGGAAGCTCCTGGGGATTACAAACTCGTTAACCTGCTATTCCTTTTCAGGCAATTTAACAGATGAATTGAAAGCAGTCCTAAAAGATTTAACTGATTACTAGAAACTTGCATAGATCCTCTAAGACCAAGGCATGTAAAACTACATTTTTTCCATTTATTTACTGTCATTATGACTATAAAACAGATACTACCATGTACACATTTCATCTTTATTTCAGAAATTACAGCATTGCTTGTAACATATCTGTCAGACAGCCAGAACAAACCAGGGAAACAGAAACCATTTAAACCTGTGGAAATCTAAAGCTGAAAATAGTAATTCTTTTAATGAGGGAGACTGAGAAGCCAAACAGAGAACAGGGAAGCAATTCAGAAATTAGCAATAGCAGAAAGCTGCTCCTACCACTAGGCTATAGTGAAAAGGGGGAAGGCAGGGTTAATGGAGCCCAGGGATTAAAGTCGCTTGACAGACACTGGAACCCAGTGGGCCTGTCCATTGGTATCTGGAGCCAGGGAAGAGATGCATCTTCTGCTGGAGAGGCCACAAAAGTATAGACCATAGGGGAGAAATACCTTCCCTTCTCCCTCCAGTCCACCCTCTAGTGTTCCTGTCCCGCTTCCTATTGGCTGTCACGTTCCTAGGCTATACAGGCCACAGGAGTCTGCCTTCCTGCAACACAGAGCAGAGAAGAAAAAGTGAGAGATGGATCTGAAGGCAAACAGACCCAGGACACACAAAGCACACACACCTTGTGTATTGGGTGGTAAAAGGTGGGATAATAATACAGTTGACTAGATCTATAACAGACTGAACAGCTAGTAGTTGTTGAGTCAGGGACAACGAAGGCTGGCTGATGGTCTTGAGTCAACTTGGAGACAATCTCCAAGTGCTAAGGGGTCTGTTATTCAGGTTGTAAGGATATAGCCAACCTAACTGAGCAGCAGATCATATATTTAGCAAAACTGATCTTATGACCTTAGGTTACATTAAAACCCTGGATATTTGTGCTGCTTAGATAATATCTAGAATATAGATTGTGTTACACTATCCTTTTTAAAGAACTTGGCAAAACTAAACTATAACCAAAGACTACTATCTGGAAATGGGTCTGAAGACTGTGTCTTGTGAGATATAGTTAAAGGAGGTAGGCATGTTTTACTTAGGGTTGAAAAGACTAGATGGAGTCTTCCCAGTTATATTCAAATATCAGAAGGGTTACCTGCAATAATTGCTAACACTAATTGAGTGTTTACTACGTTCTAGACATCTAATTATTTAACACCCTTGTTAAGGATAAGTATTGCTGTATCCATTTCCTAAACAAGAAAACTGAGGGTTTAAGAGGTCATATAACTAGCCCTTGGCTAAAGCCTACTCAAACTGCTTAGATTCTGAACTCATGTTTTTAACTACGGTGCTTACCATATGTTGTGTTACTAAACTAGACAAATACCAATGGGTAGAAGCTACAAAGAGGCACAATTTTGCTTGGCATGAAGAAAATCTTTCCAATGGAAGTTTAACTTGCTTATTGTATAATCATGGCAAAGACTGCTTCTAGAGGAAGTAGGAGTTTCCATTCATAGATGTTTTCAGGCAAAAGTTATTTAGCAGTTTACTAATATCAGAAGAAAAATATTACTAAAGATAACAAGGGACACTTCATAATGATAAAAGAGTGAGTTCTAAAGGAACACATAACAATCCTAAATGTGTGTCCATTTAACAGTATAGCTTCAAAATATTAAACAACAATTGGCAGACTTAGGAGAACCAGTCAAATCCACAATTACATTTGAGATTTCAACTCATCTCTATTACAACTGATAGAACAAACAATTAAGAAAATAGAAAATCTGAACAACACAAATAGCCATCTTGACCTAATAGACATATGATATATAGAACATACACCCAGCAACTACAGAACACACATTGTTTTCAAGCGTTATGTGGAACAATCATCAAAGCAATTATCTAGGAGAATTGCTGTAGAAGGTGTTTTTCATTGAGCAATAAGTCAGATCACTTGAATTTTTGGAGAACTTCCACCTCTTAAATTCTAAAATTTACTCATCTTTTCCTAAGAATATCACCCTCAGTCCAGCTTCCCCACTGTGGGAAGCGATTCCTTTTCCACCACCTCCCAAATAAGAAAGAGGCTGTGGAGACATTTCTGATACTGCAAAAAGGTAGGATGTGGGCTCCTGTCCCTTCCCCAAACCTTGCTGATTCTTGTAGTGGAAGAGCTCTCTCTCTGTCTCCCTATCTGCTCCCTCATGTATCCCAAGTCAAAGCCTCAGCCAAGCTCCCAATTCCTGGCATCCCTACTTCTGAAATCACTTCTCAACCAGGACACCAAGATCAGTTTCTTGGTCCAAGCCACCTGCAATAGTGGGCTCGACCCTCACCCACAGTACTCTGCTCCTGTTCTTGTTCTACTTCATTCCCCAAAAGACTTGAGAGCTTACAGAAATAATCTACAGTATGATCATATAAAATGATTACAAAAGACATTGAACCAAGGGAAAATAAGTGTAGATAAATAATACAAAATGAGAGATAAATTGAGTACTCGAAATACACACTTCGGGTACTGTTTGATTATGAAAGATAGACCAAAGTTTTGGCTTCAAGGAGACTGGTGAGTCTAACAGGTCAAGTCCTTCAGTAGGCTGCTTCAGTGCCTGAATTGCCTTATCTTCTACTACTGCTGGGTGCTCCTAAGAACCTCAGAGCATATTCCTCTATCTGCTTATGTTGCACCATCCCTAGACATCTGCAATTACACAAAGACACATCCTCTTATGGTGATTCCAATTAAGAATGCATTACAAAATAGTAATAGGAACTTTACCCACCTCATAGGGTCTGCATATCATTTAAATGACATAATGTATTATATGTATTATGTATATTTATACATTAGGGGGAAAGATGTCAGAGCTTTTTGGGACATACCAGGAGGCCCAGCTGGGTGTGCTGACCACATGGAGACAAGAACTTCAAGGGAGAGCCAAAGTGCACGCAGGTTCTGGTGGATGTTTCATTGTGCAGTGACCCTGCTCTCTAGTGAACCCAGATCTAGTGGGTGTTGTTTGCTATAACGAATCAAATTGTCAACTCTTAACATTGAGACCCACAACACAGGAGGGGAACAGAGGGGCAAAAATTGTGAAGAACGGCATGAACATTCCTTCTCTTCCATAGGATGTAAAAGGACGTGGCACAAATCTCAACACATAGAAAACAATAAGTAAATCATACACATCAGATGGTTTTCACATGGTTGTTACCATTATTTTAATGTGAAATTGTTTGCCACAAAGTTTGTACCTATTTATACTTCCAACAATTTAGGAGAAAAAAGTTGTGTCACACCTCTGCCTTTACTTCAAGACTACCCTTACTTCAAAAATTGTATTGAAATTGAATTTCTTAAAAGAATATTTCCTACCGAATGGAAGCCAGTGCTCATTCCCTCTTCCTCTCACCAAATATCAACAGGTGACTTTCCACACTGCCTGGTAACTGCATATGCTATTGATATTTGCTTATTTTTAGCTATTATCTAAGACCACTGGAAGGTTTGTTCTTGTGTCTTCTAGTCTCTTGGAATATCATGCCTATTTTATTTATTTTTAAAGTTTTTATAAGGTTGTAATGTTTTATTTTAATTTTAAAATTTATTTTTAACTGGCAATAATGTATATTTATGGGGTACAATACGATGTTTTGATCTATGTATAGATTATAGAAAGAGTCAATCAAGCCGGGCACAGTGGCTCATGCCTGTAATCCCAGCACTTTGGGAGGCCGAGGCAGGTGGATCACCTAAGGTCAGGAGTTCAAAACCAGGCTGACCAACATGGTGAAACCCCATCTCTACTGAAAATAGAAAAAATTAGCCAGGCACGGTGGCAGGTGCCTGCAATCCCAGCTACTCAGGAAGCTGAGGCAGGAGAATTGCTTGAACCTGGGAGGTGGAGGTTGCAGTGAGCCGAGATCACGCTGTTGCACTCCAGCCTGGGTGACGAGCGAAACTCTGTCTCAAAAAAAAAAAAAAAAAAAAGAATAAATCAAACTAGTTAACATATCACATCACCAAGTTGTTTTTTTGTGGTCTTTATTTTTTTCTCTTCTTAATCTCAAAACAGAGAATGTAAAAAATTCATGCTTTTAGCAAATTTGAATACAGAATGCATTAACTGTGGTCATCCCACATGGCAATAGATCACTAAAACATTTCCTCTACTCTGAGACCGAGCAACATCTTCCCCATCCCCAGCCTCTGATAACCACCTTTCTACTCTGTTTCTATGGGATCTACTTTTTTAGATTTCACAAATAAATGAGATCATACATTATCTGTCTTTTTGTGCCTGGCTTATTTAACATAGCATAACACCCTTCAGTTCCATCCATGTTGTCATGAATGACAGATTTTACTTCTTTCTAAGGGCTGTAAGTATTCCATTGTGTATATATACCACATTTTCTTTATTCATTCTCTGTTGATGGACATTTAGTTTGGTTCTACATCTTGGTTATTGTGAATCATGCTGAAATGAATAAAGGAATACAGACATCTCTTCAACATACTAAATTCAATTCCTTTGGATATATACCCAGAAGTAGGACTGCTGGATCATGTGGTCATTCTATTTTTAGTTTTTTGAGGACCTCTATACTATTTTCCAAAATGACTATACTTAGATATCAGCTTTCTTGAGGCAGGGAGCCGTATCTGTTTAATTCACTCAGCATATACTGCAAAGAAGCAGGTGTGTGTATGAACTGTGTGTGTTTGTGTGTATGTATCTGCATGTGTTAGGGAGAAGTGCAGAATAAATATACCCAACTCTTTACTACGTATAGACATTATCTAGGTCTTTATTTTTTTTCTCTTCTTAATCTCAAAGAAAACAGAGGAAAGGAGGAAGTAAAAAGTAAATTTTTGACTGAAGATGTTTGGAAAAAATACCAAATAAAGTGAGATAGTGGGTAATCTAGTGATTTTTATTTTTCCGTCCTCTTTCTGGCCTCCAATTGTGAAATAATTTATAGCACTGTAAGAAAGAAGCCACAAACTGTGGTAGCTTGGACCACTGTTGAGGTCTGGAATCAGAATTCCAATGTTCAAATATTGGTCCTACCAGTTATAAGCTCTATGACTATGAACAAAACACTCAACTTCTCTATCTTCAGTAACCGTCCACAAGAATTGGGAATATCAACAATCCCATATTTATTGCATTGTAAGAATTAAATAATTCAATATATGTGGAAAATAGCATGATATCAGGGATATACAATGTGTTTACAAATGATAACCATTATTACTTAATATCGATAGTGATAATTTTATTCATTTCACATGGCATGAAGTACCAAGCTCTATAGGAATCAGAAAATAAAGTCTTATTTCTTTTTCTTCTCTATTGTCCAGCTTCCTACAGGAAAATAAACACTCACATCCTAAAGGTTCCAGAAACAGATGAGGTAGAGCTCACCTGCCAGGCTACAGGTTATCCTCTGGCAGAAGTATCCTGGCCAAACGTCAGCGTTCCTGCCAACACCAGCCACTCCAGGACCCCTGAAGGCCTCTACCAGGTCACCAGTGTTCTGCGCCTAAAGCCACCCCCTGGCAGAAACTTCAGCTGTGTGTTCTGGAATACTCACGTGAGGGAACTTACTTTGGCCAGCATTGACCTTCAAAGTAAGAGCTGCCCCCACTTCCTAGGTCTATCAGTTAGGGTTCAGACAAGAAACAGATGGCATACTCGAGTGATTTGAGGAGAGTGTAATAAAGGGACTGTTTACAAAGGTGTGATCACCATTTGGAGAAACTACAAAGGATAGTGCAGAACACTGGGGCTTCAATGTTGGGAGGGCAATTACCACTGTTGGAGAAGTTACTGGAATCAGAAGGGAGCTGTAGGGAAAGCCCCACTTCCCAGGAGCTGTAGCCACAGAATAGGGAAGCTGCCACATGCAGCAACTCCAAAGGGTGGAAACTGGATGAATGAATACCCCAACTCATTCTTCTCCCACCCTCCAATCTCCTGCTAGCACCTCCCATTGGCTGAACCCAGCTAGAAGTCAGAGAATACAAGGGTCCACTGTTGTATTCCATAAAAGTCAACTTCTCAGGGCTCAGAGCAATATTGACATGTACAGAATAGATCTGGAGAGGAAACAGAAAATATCTACTACAATAGCTAATCACTGTGATTCATGCACAGTGTCATGAGCCAGCAGGATAAATATTCCTTTGCTGTACTTGCTGCCAGTCAGCTGGTTATGGGTTTTTCCAAGAAATTTGGTCTCTAACAAAATTCTTCAGAGCCTTTACTGACTATGCTGGATATTTTTGGAAGGGATCCCATACTTTTGAACTTCATACAGCAGAATTTCAAACAATCTTGGGAAAACAACAACTTTTATCTGCCCAGTAAGGACAACTAACACCTAGTATCATAATCATTTCATAAGAGACAGGTAATTTCATCACCAAGTGCATATGTTTTCTAATGCTCTTATATCAAATTACCACAAGCTTCATAGTTTAAGACAACACAGATTTATTATCTGATACTTATGGAGGTCAGAAAGCCAGACTTGAGTTTCACTGGGCTCAAATCAAGGTGTCAGCAGGATTGCAGACGCCCTAAGGGAAGATTCCACTTTCCTGTCTTTTCCAGCTGCTAGAGGCCACCTGCATTAATTGCCTCATGGCCCCTCCCTCTATCTTCAGAGGCAGCAACCCTATGATTCAGCCTTCTGCTTCTGTCACCACATCTCTCTCTCTCTTTCCTTTTTTTTTTTTTTTTTTTTTTTTTTGAGATGGAGTCTTATTCTGCCCCCCAGGCTGGAATGCAGTGGCACGATCCCGGCTCACTGCAACCCCTGCCTCCTGGGTTCAAGCAATTCTCCTGTCTCAGCCTCCTGAGTAGCTGGGATTACAGGCACATGCCACCATGCCTGGCTAATTTTTGTATTTTTAGTAGAGATGGGGTTTCACCATGTTGGCCAGGCTGGTCTCAAACTCCTGACCTCAGGTGATCCGCCCGCCTCAGCCTACCAAATTGCTAGGATTACAGGCGTGAGCCATCATGATCAGCCACATCTCTTTCCTAACTAGCTTGCTTCTCTTTGCCACCTCTTAAGGACCCTTGTGATTGCATTAGGTACTCCATCCCCCTGGTTATTTGGGGTGATCTTCCCATCTCAAGGTCCATCTTCAAAATTCCTTTTGCCATGTAAGGTGACATATTCACATGTTCCAGGGATTAGAATATGGACATCCTTGGGGAGAGCCATCATTTTATTCGCCCTACTGAGAAGGGATATACTCTCAGACTAAAGGACAGTCCCTAGTACTGATTCAATTTGGCTTTATAGAAAATTCACTATATTGTCACTGTATTTCACAGTTTGCCCTTTGTCTTAGCTGGTAAGACAGAGCCTATGATAAGGACTTGTGTGGCATGCAGGTATTTAATTGGCAACCCCAGAGGGCAGAAGCAAGAGATTTAGGAGTTTAAGAGAGGGTAATATAAGAGTATATTATCAAAGTTGTTGTGTGGACAACAGAAACTCAAATATTCAAGTACCAGCATGTAGACAGCCTCCTAAGATGTCTACTCAAACAAAGAATTTCAGGTGGAAGGACTTGTTCATCTGCTTCACGCCCATTGGTTGACAGGAATATGAACTCCATTCTGCTGCTGGGCTAGACATGCATGTGGGCTGAGTGAGCCTTCCCCAGTATCCGTAGCATCAGAAAAGTCACAGGGCAGAAAGAAAAGTATCCAATTTGAGGTGAATTACTGATCTTGAAGTGAGTGTAAGCCTACCTAGAATTCTATCCCAGCTGGCTGAAGTGAAAGGTGAGGCTGAGAGGAAATAAGGCAGGACTGCACAGTCCCCAATTGTACTGTTCAAATCCACTCATGCCCTTCATTAAGTCAGCTCTGCCACTGAGCCTTCCAGCTGGGAGGCAGCCACAATCTCTGCAGAAGATTTAATATACACCAGTTTGTGGAACAAGCTGTAGTTCCTGCTGCTGCTGTTGATCCCAAGCCACAGTTGATATTTGTTGGCTCACTCATCCACCATACATTCCAGATTTCCCTCACCTAACACCCCAGATGGAATGGTTTCTTTGCCTGATAGGGTGACCCAGACTTACGACCCTAAGAGATCTGAGCTTTTGATCAGCATGCCCTTAACAGACTGGGGTTGTTGCAAATATCTTTTCATTATGACTGGATATGGAAGTAAAAAGAACCAGTGAATCAGCGGACCCCTGAGTTCCAGACATACTCTTCCTTGTCTCCATTATGTAGCAGTGTTCAAGATTTTCATGATAATCAAGATTGATTTCTCCACCAGTATGGTAATTTTTTTCTTTGCTCACTGGTCTGCCAATATTAAGAGCTCAAGGTGGCCAGGCCAGTAGCACAGCTTTAGATGCAGTAGAACAAGCAGAGTATCCCCTGCTAGAATTCCCCATAGGAAGCCAGACCTTTGATTCAGCAGAGCCTAAATGTGTGGGGTTGAGTGAACTTCTATAAGTGAGTCAGAAGTAATGGTGAGAGGGGCCAACCTGCAGCATTGGGATAGCCCTGGTACAGACATAGAACATGCTTGAGGAGGTTGTCAGGAGGAAATGAGTTAGACCTTGCACAGAACTACCACCATCAAGTACAGTTGGGGTGAGGCAGACATGGTATGAGTTGAGGCATCAGAGATATCTGATGCTTTATGCCAAATTAAAATTAATTTTTTCATGGAGTGACACTGATCCACAGACCAGACTCTAAGAACTTTGCAGTGACTAAATACCCATCTCATCATAACTTTCCTGGTATTTTCTTCTGGAAAAAATTCTTCCCTGATACAGTTTTCAGAGGCAGCTAGATGCACTGTCATCTCTCCCCTTTTCCCACTTCCCTACCTATCCACAGTTTACTACCCAATGCCAACACTAAAGTTAGCCCAACTTCCTTCTAACTAAATTATTAGTTTAGAAGGAAAGAGAGGAGTCATGCTAAGGACCTTAACTGAAATCAAAACATTAGCAGCTGGGCATGGTGGCTCTTGTCTGTAATCCCAGCACTTTGGGAGGCCAAGGCAGGAGGATCACTTGAGCCCAGTAGATTGAGGTTACAGTGAGCTACAATTGTGCCATTGTACTCCACTCCAGCCTGGGCAACAGAGTGAGACTCTGTCTCCAAAAAAGAAAAGGAAAGGGGAGAGGAGGGGAGAGGAGGTAGGGAGGGGAAAGAAAGAAACTAGAAATCCATCAATTTTAGGACCAATTTCAGGTAAAAAAATGAATTAGGCAAGTTGGTCTTTCAACATTCTCTACCTCTCTTTATATCATGGTTGAGACCACAGATTTCTCACCTCATGAAAGATGAACTCTAACTAATTCATACTAAAGCTAAAGCCTCTAAAGAGGATTAAATATGAGCAATCCCACGAGAACTTTTTTCCCCTGGAATTGTTTATTCACCTGTCGTTCGTTATGTGGAATTTCCTGCCTGGTTAAGTGTAGGCCAGTACTTTGGATGAATTGTAGTTTTCTAGAAAGACACTTCTTATATAAGAACCTCTCCAGGGAAATAGGGGCCTGTATGAGATGAATTGAGAAATAACTTTACACCACTGATTATGTCAGTGTTCTATTCTGCATGGTAGAGATGTGAAAGGGCAGACTGACCATTGCTCTGGAAGCCTTTACGCTGTGAGAAGTTAACAGTGGAGTAAAATGGCCACTCCACTCTCTCCATGGAAGCCAACATGGCTGACTAAATAGTCAACAACCATAGGAGAGACCTGTGGGGTCTTCATCAGAGCTCAGGATCTCCTAGGGTATCACTCATAAATACAGCCGTCAGGGAGATGGAGAAATCTTTGTGCAGCCAGAAATTCTCAACCTGGTTTTACCCATCCTTCCCAGCTTTGTATTTGTCCTACTGTTTACTGACATGGATCCTCTGCTTCATTAACCATCCCTTCCTCACCACATGCTCTGGGGCAGCTCAGTCACTCCAGGGCACAAGGGGGTCTTTCCCTCATCCCACATTTTGAGACCTACTACCTGGACCATTTGTTTGCCTTGTAACTATGCTTGCCTTTTTAATTGCTATTTTATTTTCCATGTATTTTCATTGTTCACACAAGTCTTCTTTATTCCACACTAAGGCAAAAGCAGAGTCCTGTGTTCATAATAAGTGCTCAACAAATGTTGGGTTGATTGGGTTGGAGATTCCATCTTAGATAATCGCAGTCCCATCATGCCAGCTACCAGACTGTGTGGACAGCCAGGTCAGAGCAGCCAAATGATATTCTAGCTTGTGGCACAAATACCAGCAACAAAATAACCAAAGTCACACATCTGCCTCTGAGTTCCTGGCTTCTATTTCTCAAGGGCATTTTTAAGTTGTCTTATGACTGTTCCCTTTCTACTCATTCTCATAAATTGAGCTGTGGACTGCTGTGACCCACAAGCTTCTCCAGAAGTCAATGTATAAAACAAACACAGAAACGAAGAGTATGGTGGGTGGAGGGTACTCCACTGACTCTAGAATGGATGACTGAACATTCCAAATTTCAAGCACAAGTTAGAGAGCAACAGATCATTTTCCTTTTGAAATCGGGTTTCTTCTGCTCAGCCAGTTGTTGTATTTTCATTAGGAAATGGAATGGGACTACAGCACAAAAAATAAATATAAAAGGACCCTTGTAGGGCTGGCAGAAAAGAGAATCCTTCCTAGGAGACCTAGAGGTGATTCCACGCAGTGGTTGAGAGCATGGGATCTGATGTCAGACAGGCTTAAATTTCAAACTCTCTCTCTATTAGCTTTGAGAACCTAAATATCCTACTTAGCCACTCTAGCACTCAGTCTCTCATGTGTAGCATGAGGGTGAGTAGTGGTAGATAGTTTATAGGGTTATCGTGAGGATTAAATGAAATGTGCTTATAAAGTGCTTAGTACTCAGAAAGTGTGCAAACAGTAAAAAAATATGGTATCTCTAGCAAGTTGCATGCCTTACTTGTGAGTTCATGAAGTTGTGGCAAGGATAAGACAAATATTTTTTGCCATTGCATCATTATATCATTGCTAAGAGTATGCCATTATTGGCCAGGTGCGGTGGCTCATGCCTGTAATCCTAGCACTTTGGGAGGCTGAGATGGGTGGATTGCTTGAGGCCAGGAGTTCAAAAATCAGCCTGGCTAACATGGTGAAACCCCGTCTCTACTAAAAATACAAAAAATTAGCCAGGCATGGTGGCAGGTGCCTGTAATCCCAGCTACTGAAGAGGCCGAGGCAGGAGAATCACTTGAACCCAGGAGGCGGAGGTTGCAGTGAGCCAAGATCACGCCACTGCACTCCAGCCTGGGCAACAAGAGGGAAACTCCTTCTCAAATAAATAAATTAATTAATTAAATTAAAGAAACGACAAAAGAGTATGCAAGAATTTTAAAACAACTTAGAGGAATATGTATTAGGATACAGGCTAAGCTACCATAATGAAGAGACCTCGAAATACAGTGAGAAGCAAGACAGAAGTATCTTTCTTTCCATGTAACACTCAGGTGGTTCAGAGCAGCTAAGCAGCTATGTTCCATAGAGTCATTCAGTGATCCAGATTATTTTCATCTGTTGCTCTGCCATTCTCCAGGATGTTGTCCCTATAAAATTGTCAAAGCTCAGTCAGTGCCAAACCCATGTTTCAACCTTCAGAAAGTAAACGAGTGGTGGAAAACACATTCAATGTTTTAAGGCCAAGACCTTGAAAACTCACTCTCTTAGCCTGAACTTAGATTACATGGCTGGGCCCACTTAACTATAGGGGAGGCTTGGAAACATAGTCTCTGAGAAGCCATGTGTCCAGCTAATTCCTTAATACTAAAGTTGAAAGAAAGAATGGATTAACCGGCAGTATACCACAAGGTAACAAAGGACTAGGAGGATCAGGCTAGGTGGACTATAAAAGAGACAGTCAATTCAGTGCAACAATTCCATATTGACACTTTTCACGTAGCTGTTGCTTGGCTCTATCTAGAGAGGACTCAGAGGTAGTTTAGATAAGGCCTTTGCCCTCCAAATACAGTCTAAGCAGACTGATTTCCTACTGGATGTTCAACTTTGGAGTCTTCAGGGATGAGTAGGGCTTCTGTACGTGGAAGAGACTATGAGGGAACCTGCACAGGACAAGGGTTTGCATAAAGACACTGAGGTAGGGACCTCTCCTGTTGTGGGGAGAGTGAGAGGCCCAGGTCTCCTTGACTCACAAAGTGCTTACTAAGCACTTACTAGAAATTAAGAAGCAGATTATAATCAATATGGGTTATCCAATGTTTGGATGAGCAAGGCTCCTTATCTTTTCTTCGTTAATGTTAATCACACTCTTTTGGATGGAGACAAATATCTGTGGGGGCTGAGCTTTGGGTCAGATAGATCTGGGTTTGCAATCCTGGCATTGACTTTTACTTAGCAGTGATGACCTCAGATAGATTATTTAGCAACTCTGAGACTTACTTCCTCAACTCTAAAATGAGGGGCTCAGACTAAATAATGTCTAATCTCTTCTCCAGTAAAACAATCCGTGGTTCTCAGATAGCACTGTGCTGGAGGTAGTGGGGTTTGAGGGCTGGGAAGTTGGGAGGACTGAGCCCTTCCCCCTGAGCAGTTTCGTCCAGTTTTTCCTGTACCAGCCGGTCATGTTTATTCCATGTGAATGACTCCAGAGGCAAAATTCAAGCTTTTGAATAGGGCACAAATTAACTTGGGTACCCTTTAATTTCCCTGTAGGTGAACACTCCTCCAGCCCTGCCTTTTGTCAGTCTGGAGCCCTTGTTCTAATGTATACACACCAGAGGACTTTACAAGGCTTTCCCCAGCCTCCAGAATTATTCTTCTGATCCACCCTCTACTAAACTCACCCTTTCCTCAGTGCCAGGACGTTGAAAAACTGAAACGAGGCAAAGGGCCAATTGTAATAATTCACACTAAGGCATGAGTGACTAGGTTTAGTATATTAACACTACCTAGGATATTCTATTTCTTCCAAAAGGATCCTGTTAATCCTTGAAATTTAACAACTAATGGTATAGATTCTAAGCACTGTGAGTACTTGTCAGTGGGGGAAAGACATTTTTGGGCTGAGAGACTTTGCCACTGGGAAGAGAGAGAGGATGAGGAGGAGAAGGGGGATAGGGAGGAAAAAGAGAAAAAAGAAAGAAAGATGATTAGATGATGGATGGATGGATTGATGGATGGATGGAAAAAAATAACATGAGAGAGTGGTAAAAAGCACAGAATCTGGAACCAGACTGTATCTTACCTGGGTCACTTACTATGTAACTTAGGGAAAGCTTCCTAGTCTCTCTGTGCCTCACTTTCTTCACCAGTGAAATGGGGATCATAGCAGAGCCAACTTCACAGAGTGGTTGCGAGGAGTGGATGAGCTGATAGGTGCAGAGCACTTAGAATAGGGCCTGGCGTGGAGTAAATGCTCCACAGAGCTAGCTAGCCGTGCTGGCTGTCACCCACTCATGTGGCCAGCCTGTTGGTCTACCTCTTAGTTGCCATGTAACAGGATTCTGGTGCTTTTCCTTTGCCCAGGTCAGATGGAACCCAGGACCCATCCAACTTGGCTGCTTCACATTTTCATCCCCTCCTGCATCATTGCTTTCATTTTCATAGCCACAGTGATAGCCCTAAGAAAACAACTCTGTCAAAAGCTGTATTCTTCAAAAGGTAAGTGAGTTTTATTCATGGTAACCAAATGCACTGGGTGTCTGCAGCATGAGCCACTGCTTTGCACTGCAGGCCTATGGCTTGCTGGTTTCATGCTAAACCCACTCAGAGCTTACGAACCACTTTGAGCTTGTCTTGATGATTATTTTTCCCCAGAAGAAAATGGCTCTCGTCATCAGTGAGCTGAACTTCTTACACTGAGTTTTTTAAAGGGAATGTTTTGTTCTTATGTCTGAAAGAGTTTGTCTTATTCTTTGAGCCAAGAGCTTTCATCAGCCTCATGAGAGTGATGTTATTTTGGCAATGCAGAGAGCTACGTGCTCCGATTTTGCTGGTGGGAGGTTGCCAGGATCCATTCTGAGGATTCCTTCCATTTTCACCCCTCTTTTCCCCAGTCTGGATATGACCTGGGTTAAACCCACCCCCTCTCCCAGGAATCTCAACCTCACGGTTGGGTAAGGAAAGGAGAAAGGTTTGTGAGGCCATCTGGGGATAAGGAAACAGCTGGTTGGTGGTGCATTAATGTCTTTCAGCAGCCCCCTTCGAGTTTCTCCTTAGCCTGTTGTATTCTTACCAACACACTCCTGTTCTGCTGTACCAGCTGGGACAGAGCATGCTGAAGCCTTTCAGCCCTGATTTCATTGCTTCATTGTTCATGTGTCTGTCTTTGGTTTCCTGGGTGGAGCCTGCCCACAAAACCCCCAGAATGTATGCAGGCCTAGCTGGTGCTTTCCTAAACGGCTCCCTTGTCTGCACTCAATGAACTTCTCCAAAGATCTATACATGGCCTCATCTATAGAAAATGAAATGACATGTGGAAATAATTCAGTAGGAGTTTGCAGCAGCACTATCTGAAGACTAGGGGAATTTTAAGTGGTTGTTATCTTACATTTATACTCATAACTTCTATATTTTCATCTGCCATAAAATATTGTCATGTTCTATTTGTCCATTGCCCTATGTGTGTATGTATTCACTTGGGTGCTGACCACAATATTTCTAACTGTAGAATGCAAGGAATTGTTGCCAAAAGAAAAAGACAGAGGGAGGGAAGAAGATGGCCAGGGGAGTGAGGGAGAAAGAGAAAACAGGAGATGGAGAAGAAGAAAGATAGAAAGAAAAATAAATGTGGGAGGGAAGGGAGCTTCAGGGTAAAGGAGGAGGTATGTCCAACAGAACTTCGACTTTTAAATAGAACCACTTCAGAGAGTTGTGTCAGATGCACCTCAGTTGTCTTATCTTCTGCCATTCTTCTTTTACCTCCCACACCCATACCTCTTGAAAACAGTCTTATACTAGGGTTCAAGGCCTGGGGCCTGAAGACTCCTTAATAACTTCAGAAATGAGCAGCTGAATGTTCCGTTCCAGCTGTCTTTGGGAGAATGGAATGGAGTCACACTCAAAGATAGAGTGGAAATAAATCCTCTCCTCATCCTTCACCCCAATCTTAAGAGTGAGTGAGGATATCAGTAGCTCTGAGCTGGGAGGTAAAGCTCAAGTTCTAACTGTGATTAGGAGACCTTTCTTACAAATAAGAATTAAGTGAATAAATGTGCAAACAATTTCTTTTATATTTTTAATGAACCAGAGAGAAATCATGGTTGCCTATATAACCCTTGTCTCCAACTCACTTGCATTCAGATCTGCTTTCTTACATGTGTCTGCCATGCACACAAACTTGTGTGCCATGGAAAAGGGTTGAGAATTGCTGGTGATGCAGACAGAGCTTTAAACCAGGGTCAGAGGGCTAGGCTGGGACCTGGTACTGCCATTTATTGGCTTTCTGACCTTGTACAAATTGCCTATCTTCTTTGAGATGGTCTTTCTATCTGTAAAAGGGGAAGCAGCAAGAGAAGGAACATTTTACAGCTTATTGGCCGAACTTCACTGCCGCTAGTGTGGTTCAACTTGGACTACAGAGAAATCTTCCTAACTGGTTTCCCTGTATTCACTCCTGCTACCTCCAACTTGGTCTGTTCTCACTTTTTGCTATAATAGGCTTTTAAAAATCATAAATCTACCATATGTCCTCTGTCCACACCTTCTCCATGGCTTCTTATTGCTCACTGGATGAAGTTCCAACAAGCCCAGGATGGTTTGACTCATGTTTCCAGCTTTAACTGCATCACCATCACCTTCATTGTCTAAGCTCTAACCATACAGGATTTTCTAGTCCTCAGAGGCATGGCAGTCTTTCAATTCCGAGTTTTCTCATACGATATTGTCTCTTCTTAAAATACTTTTTTCTTGTTGCCCACCTGAGTTGGAGTCATCTTTTAAATCTCAGCTAAGCTCATACTTCATCAAGTCTTCCCTAATTCTACCTCCACGCACCACACCCATTACATTAAATCCCCTTATTATATGTTTCCATAGCACCTACTTCTTCTTTCAGTATACTCAGCACACAATCACATGTCTAGGATCTGTTTGAATAGCTTGGGCTAACAATTAAATTGCATCCCTTTTAATTTTCCAATTGATTCCTCAAGTACCCACATGCCCATCTTAGCAAGAAGTTCAGTGTCTCCCTCTTATAGCATGTACTTCTCCACCTCCCACAAACTGCCAGAAAGCTTACTTAGCCCACAGGGCCAGTGCTAGGCAGCTAGGTTAGTCCTCCAGAGGGCCCTGGTTTTGAGCAGTTGCTGTCTACTCCTGCCATGCAGAATCTCTGGTCCTTCCAGATGTCTCCATCCACTGTGCAAAGGTAACCTTGCTGGTTCCGATCCCCACACAGACCACAGTGCTACAAGATTACAGTTCTTATGGTTCCCCAATACATGCTCTGTCATTGGTCCCAAAGCAGGACCCCTATGGGTTGATGAGGTAGGAGGAGGTCCCTGCCTTAGCCACAGCTGCACACAGCCAGCCTCTTCCCTTCTAGGCCCTCATGTTGAGCCTGGGACGCCAGTCCTAACTTCCTTCTCTTCAGTTCCTCTTAGGGCCATTGGTATCCTGAATTTCTTAGTCCATTGCAAAGTTAAGTAAAGAAGCAGCAGGCTTGGTCCCTTTCCTTCCAGATGGCTCCTTAGCTCCTGAACAGATTTACCCACCTATACCTCAGTGACTAGCTCTGTGTACTAAAGTGTATTGGGAGGGCAGCCATTATTGGTCCATAAAAGGTCCTGCTTACCATTTTCCCCTAAGAGGAACCATTCAACAGTTTGGGGCTCGAGGGTGACCTGCTGGGCTCTAGAGAAGAAGCTGGCAACTTCTGTTGCAAAATAATGTTAAATTCTGCTTCATCTGCTTGTCTTTATGTTTCAAGAATACAGTAACTGTGTTTCTCTGATTCACCAATATATGCCCAGTGTCTAAAAAATTACCTGGCATATAATAAATGTTCAATGAAATTTTAAACATTGAACCTACTATATGCAGGTGAGTATGCTAGATCTGCTCTGTCCAATATAATAGCCATCTGTGGCTCTTTTTAAGTTAAATAAAAATTCATCAGTCACATCTTAAGTATTCACACACTGTAAGTGCTCAATAGCCATGTACAGATAATTGCTCCTGTATTGGACAGTACAGATATACAACATTTCCATCACTGCAGAAAGTTCTACTGAAAACCACTGTGCTAGACCCTTTACAAACTTCTCACTTAATTTCACAAAAATTGCTTGTGGCAAGGAGAAGTGTCTTTATGCTGGAGTTAAGAAAGTGAGGCTCAGAAAAGTTATATGACTTCCCAAAGTCATACAGCTGGGATTTGAATACAGGTCTGTTTGACTCCAAAACTTGTGGCCTATTTGTTGCAAAAGTGCTTAATACAAATTGGTTCAGTCAATATTATTATCTTTGAGCAATGGAAGGAGAAAGTAAGTTTCAATCCAAAATAATTGAGTGACTTATACATTGACTTGCTGAGCCAATGGCAAAGTCAAGTTAGAATCCAGCAGAAGTCACCAGCTACAGAATCTAGATCTTTAGAACAGGTCTTCAGATCTTCAGAACAGTGTTTCTTAAACTCTCTTGTGAAGGAACAGTTATCATCATAGGCTGGTAACAGTTCACCTACCAGCACCAGCCCATGAACCAGACTCGGAGTGGCACAGCCCTAGAAGATTGAGCCAGAATTTTACAGAGGTTTAAAGACCAAATATGCTGGTTTATGGTTACCTGTGGCCCACAGAGAATGGCAGCACTAACCTCAGGCATAAATGAGGTACCCACTGAAGCCAACATTCAAGAGCAATTCCTATGGGTTAACCATTGGGCTCCTTTCAAATGCAAACCCTCATGAAAGAGACTACAGTGCTGAATAGAGACCTCCAAATTCCAGGCCAAGCTCAGGATAGTCATGAGGGAATTACTAAAAACCCGATATATAGGGCAAAAGCAGAATTAGGAATGGACTGATTTCAGGAACCCAGGCAATGGCAGGAGTTGGGCATTAAATCCTAAAAGAGAATCAGAGTGGGAGGGAATATGTGAAATCAGAGGTTAAGAAAAAAGTGAAAACCTATTCCTGATTGCAAAGATATGAAACCAACCTAAGATCCCATTGACGAATAAGTGGATAAAGAAAATGTGGTATATATACACCATGGAATACTACTCAGCCATGAAAAAGAACGAGATAATGTGTTTGGCAACAACTTGGATGGAACTGGAGGTCATTATTCCAAGTGAAGTAACTCAGGAATGGAAAACCAAATACCATATATTCTCACTTGTAAGTGGGAGCTAAGCTATGGATATGCAAAGGCATACAGAGTGGTATAATGGGCATGGGAGACTCAGAAGGAGAGAGTAGGGAGTGGCAGTGAGGAATAAAAACGCTGCATATTAAGTTCAATGTACACTATTTGGGTGACGGGTGCACTAAAACTCAGACTTCACCAGTATACAATTCATCCATGTAACCAAAAACCACTTGTACCCCTAAACCTATTGATATAAAAAAAAAATTAAAAGAAAGATGTGAAACCAAGGAAACTTACTGGTGAGCAGCATCCCATTATGTGAACTTGTGCTTCTGAACCAGTAACTTGAGTTACTTTGAGCCAGTATCAGTCACTTATACCTTAGTGCAAATTAATTGATCAGACCTTCTGACCTGGACCAGGGAAGGCAGGCAGAAGTGGCAGTCAAGACTAAAGCAGAAAAGGGAGAGCTAATTCTGCAGCCAGACATTTCCTGGATTGAATACCCAAATTAGTCCCTCAGCCTTTAAGTGCCTGAGGGCCAGGAGTAGACAGAGGAATGGAAAGTGTGAGACTTCTTTGTTCACACTCTTTGCCTAGGGGCCAGATTTTGCTTTATGCACTACCATCCGAAGTCCCAGGCCACAGTGAACATTTGGGCTTCGCTATGTGGATTTATTTAGATTTACTTTTTGTCCTGCCATATTTTAATCTATAAGCCAAACAGCTTTCTCATTAATCTTATTCCATTTCTGGAATTTTTCTTTTTCAGACACAACAAAAAGACCTGTCACCACAACAAAGAGGGAAGTGAACAGTGCTGTGAGTAAGCATGATTTTTACTTTTCTTTCTTACTTTCTTTTCTCTCTCAGCTTGAATTTTAAAGTAACCACTGTTCTATTAATTCATGGAAGGCAACTGAATAGTTCCAGCTTATAGAATCTTCCTGTTTGGTAGCATTTCAGCGAAGCCTCGTTCTTAGCCCCAGAACAATCATGCCATCTTTTGCTCGGTCTATATGCCTAAGCACTCCTAGATGATACTGCACTGGACCTCTGGTCTCACATAGTTAGAAACAGAGTTAAAATCGAACAGCAAAGAGAAGATATTCAACTGCGATGCAATTGACAATGGATGTTTTTGCAACAAACAATGATTAAGAAGTACATTGTTGTGGGCTCTGAGTCAAGAGTAATATGGGAAAAACACAAGTCTCTTCATGAGGTTGACAGGTTTGGAGCTGGAATCTGTGGAGGAGGAAGGATATGATCTAGGGGTCAGAAGAAGTGGGTTGCTAAAATCATTAAGCCTGGTTGGATGAAAAGCTTAGACTCAGGGGAAGCAGCACATGATTGTGGGGGCTGGCAAGTGTGAAATGTGTAGGGCAGGCCAGCAGTCTGGAAACCCAGGCAGGATTTCTACCTTACAGTCTTGAGGCAGAATTCCGTCTTTTCTGGGAAACCTCAGTTTTTTGCTCTTAAGGCCCTCAACTGATTGAATGAAGCCAACCTACATCACGGGAGATAATCAGCTTTACTTCAAGTTAACTGATAGCAAATGATAATTACATCTACAAAATACTTTCACAGCAACATATAGACTAGCATTTGACTAAGCAACTGAGCACCATAGCCAAGATGACACATAAAATTAATCATCACAGGCACCAAGAGATGAGGGGGGCAGTCTTGGCCATATATTTGGCTGAAGTAAGTCAATTTGTCATTCCTGCATGAGCCTTTATAAACAGAAGTAAGTAACCAACTACTATTTGGTCATTGGAGTTGTCCAAGAGGCCAGGGTTCTGTCTAATACCTGTTCATGCATGAACTTGCCAACCTAGATTGCATGCAGACTACCAGTTTTGGGTTTTTGTTTAGTTCAGCAGGATTTTTTTCTCAGCTCACTGCCTCTCAAACTTTCAGCAACAAAAGGACATCTGTGATATCAGAATCTACCACTCTAAGTATTTGGATGCAATAGCAATGAATATCTGAGTAAATCTAGGTGGGGAGTGGGGGCACCCTGTAGCCAAAATGACTTAAAAAAATCAAACCAAAATTTGGAAATGATGCCTTGGTACAATGAAGAGACTACTTGAGGTAGGTTTGACTTATCTAATATCTTATTTTCTTTACCAATACCTAATGAGGAATTTAAATATTTCTAGATAGCTTTGGAAAGGTCCCTTAAAGAGGCACCAGCATACCACTGCCAGATCTAATCCCCCCAAACCCTGTTTTCATCATCATCATGTCATCTCTTGTCTCTATAGATCATATCAAATCCTTCCCAGAGTTTTTCAGGCCTTTTGACAACTAGCCACATTTCACTAAGCCAACTCATCTACCACTCCTCAACAAAACTTTTCCTCAAGTTGAGCTGCTCCACCAACACCACTGCCATGAGCTCATTCCCACTTCTGTGCCTTTGCTCATGTTGGTTATTTTTTTGGAGTGTCCTCCCCATTCCTTCTTACTTGTCCCAATCCCAACTTTTGGCATGGTCTACTTTAAGATACAGTAATGAGTAACTTTATTATTATAACACCAGGCTTCTGTTCTAAGACATTAGAAGTGTGTTTAGACTAGCTCATTTAATCCTCACAGTAGCCCTCTGAAGTACTTACTCCCTGCTTCCCATTTTATAGGTGAGGAAGAAAAACATGAAGAGGTTAACTAACTTGCCCAAGGTATATAGCTAATAATATAAGGGCCAATAAATTGATTCAGCAATCCAGGTGTCCAAGTCCAGAATCCACACCCATACACTACACTCTGCTTTTTTAAAATTTAATTCAATTTTTTTTTAGAGACAGAGTCTTGCTCTATCACCCAGGTTGGAGTGCAGTGGTATGACCGTGGCTCACTGCAGCCTCAACTTTTGGACTCAAGCAATCTTCCCACCTCAGCCTCCTGAGTAGCTGGGACTACAGGTGCATGCCACTGTACCTGGATTTTTTATTTTTATTTTTTGTAGAACTGGGGTCTCACTATTTTGCCCAGGATGGTCTCAAACTCCTCGGCTCAAGCAATCCTCCTGCCTTGGCCTCCCAAAGTGCTGGGATTCCAGGCGTAAGCCACTGTGCCCAGCCTACATACACTACACTCTCTTGCTTAATCTGTAAGACTCTCTCCCCCACTCATACCTTTTTATTTTTCCTCTGCATTGTACACACAATCTATACCACTCTTAAGCACATGATTACAGCATTATTTTCTGGCTGCTTCTATGTGTCTATATTTTAGGTCCACCTGGTCAATATAATAAAGTGGGATATTAGTGTTAATGCAACTATATGGTATTTGATATTTGTCTTTCTGTCCGTTTATCAATGTTTCTTATAGTTTATTATATAATAAATTTAAAAGGTGTCTGATTTTGACCAAATTTGACTCAATACTAAAAAACAATATTAAAATAAATTTTGTTTAATTTTAGTTGAGTCTATCAACTCAAAAAAAGAATAACCTACAACAATAAAAAGTTTCAGAACATTTTTTAAATTACTGATTTTATGAGTGTAAAAATAAAAAATAAAAAAGTATAAAGAAAACAAAAATAATTTAGAATCCATTGCCTAGAAATTGCCATGGTTAAGATTTTAATATTGCTCAGGCCCAGACAGCTCAGGGCTTTGACATTCCCACACCCATTCTCTGCCATCCCAGTTCTATCTCATCCCAAAACCATCCATTATGAGGAGAGTGTACAGCTCTAGGCTGCCCGGGAGCCATCCCGCACTCTCATTTTGTGACTCGGCATCTTGGAAGATGGAGTCTTGGGACTTAGCCTGGACATGTCCCTTGCATGTACTTCTTACAAGACTTTTATTCAGATGAATATTTTCCCTTCCAACTTAAGAAGCACAGGACTTGCTGGTTTTGCTTCACTAACCAGCAACTGAAGCAAGACCTGACTTGTGAAAATGCCTAATAGAGTTCAGTATTAGCGCTGTTTCACCATTTCCTGGATCTCTTGCCTTTGTGCACATGATAGAATTGCACTTCTCTGTAATTAATTTGTAGTTAAGTATGGTCATGTAACTCACTTTGGTCAATTAAATGTAAGCATAAGTGATGCGTGTTATTTCTGGGTAGAAGATGTAAGAGTTGGCATATGCTTTGCCATATTTTCTTTATCTATCTGGCATGGTAACCAGTAACATTCTAGGTAGTAATTGCTCCATCAGTCTCAGTCTCTGAGTAACTAAAATTGACAGAGTCCCCTGCTGACCCTCAATGTACATGGAACATGAATAAGAATAAGCTTTTGTTTTTTATATTGAGATTTTGGAGTTGTTTGTTCCTACAGCATTACCTAGTTTACTCTAATACAACATGGAAAAAACTGGAAACTATAATAAATAGACCCTACGTTGCCATTTAAACTTCTAGTTCTGAGGAATAATAATGTGGGGAAATACTTTCTATATAATAAAAAAATAGAAAATTGCAAAATAAAAATATACTTATGTATCATTCATGTCCTATTAAAAATGTTATTTATAGACTCACCATATTCCCTTCCTCCAGAAAAATAGAAGTAAAAATATGAAAATGCCTGTAATCATGTTTTTGGATTATGGAATCAAGTATTGCTTTTTACTTTTATGTTTTCTGAATTTTTGTTGTACTTCACTACATTTTTGAGTGCCCTGATGTATTACTTTCAAGAAGAAGAAGAATACTTTCTGAAGCCATTTCAACCATCCCCACTCACCTCTCTAGATCCCAGTAGTCAAATACATTATATAGGACTCTTCATCAGTCCTTATCAAGTTTAGGAAGGGCGATGCTATACCTTCTTTAAAGGACACCTACCAATGTCTTAGTTGCCTTTCAAAGACTCCTAGCACAGCTAAATGTGATGGATATGCTCTAAGGATGTAAGAGCTGAAGTGACTTGCATAAGGTCATATCATAACTTACTGTTAGAAATGGAGCTAGAACTCAGACCCACTGAGTCCTTGTCTGTGACACACTGCCCTTTCCATTTGTGGAAGTTGTTCTTGTATCTAACTTTATCTGCGCTACTATTTGGGCCTAGCCATTCTCCCTCTTATGCAGACAAGCAGATAAACAGTAAAACTTTAGGAGTGGATTATGATACCATAGATATATATCATCTATCCTTTACAAAATAGTTATTATAGTCATCAAGCCTTGGTTAGAGTTTACAGACCATGTATCCTAGCTACCTCATTTCACAGATTATGACATTGGGGGCTAAGAGATATTAAGTGACTTCCTTAAGTGAAACAGTAGCAGACCAAAAGAAGTCATGATTCCCAGCATAGTGCTACTCATTCATTTATTCATTCATTCAGCCACTCACAAACCAGTATTAAGTTTCTGTTATTTGCAAGACCCTGTCAGTTAGGCCATGTGGGAACTAGAAGGATGAATTTATCAGTCATCCAAGATTCTTACAATTAAGTATTACCGATAAGGTACTCAAGAAACAGTTCTCATTCACATAATTTGGGTTAAAACAAAAAGAAGCCAGCTTTCTATATACTTTTGGTCGAGTCTTTATGTTTTTTGTTTTGTTTTGTTTGTTTTCATGAGTATCCCGACTTCCTTCTAAGAACTTCCACCTGAGAACTGACCACAGCGTCAGCATTCCACATGGGTGTGTTTCCTTTCCCCTTTCCCATTTCAGTGGTTTCCAATTTCTTTTTCTTTTGCCACTATAAACCTTTTGCAAAGGAAATATTAGACAGAACTCCTACATGTCAAGCAAATTAAAACAGTGGTGAAATTAGAGTGGAGGGTATAATCACCCTATCATATAGGCTATTTGTCCATATCATATTTGTCCCTACAAAGGCCTCTAAGGCAGGGGTCCCCAACCTCTGGGCCGCAGACCGGTACCAGTGGCCTGTTAGGAACTGAGCCACACAGCAGGAGGTGAGCGGCAGATGAGCGGGCACTACTACCTGAGCTCTACCTCCTGTGAGATCAGCAGCAGCATTAGATTCTCATAGAAGCGTGAATCCTATTGTGAACTGCACATATGAGGGATCTAGGTTGTGTGCTCCTTATGAAAATCTAATGTCTGATGATCTGAGGTGGAACAGGTTCATCCCGAAACTATAGCCTACCCCCACTCCCACACCCAATCCATGGAAAAATTGTCTTCCCTGAAACCAGTCCCTGGTGCCAAAAATGTTGGGGACCACTGCTCTAAGATACCTTGTGCTTCTTGGAACATATTTGGAAAATCATGTAGCTCTCAAATTATCCCTATGTCCTGAAGCCCACCTTACCATCAATCCTCAGAAATACCCAACCCATGTCAGGCAACTTCACACTTTCTTTCTTCAGGCAGCACAGTTGTCTCAGGGAGGGAGGAGAGTGCTATTAGCAAGAGGAGTCACTAACAGCTTCACTCACCTGTGCCCATGAATTTTTAATGGTGTGAAAAGTCTGTGTATTTTTTATGGTTCTCTATGGCTCATATAAGAGGGACAAACAATACATGAAAGTTCAGAGATGGGGACAAATATCACTTTAAGCGGGGGATAATCAGGGAAGAAGAAAGGTTTCATGGAGAAGGTGACTTTTGAATCAGGAAGAAATGGAAACAGCAAACTCTTCTAGATAGAGGAGACACTAACAGGAAAGGCAGAGAGGCAGGAAGGTGTGGGAAAGTGCACGTGACCCCGTTCAGAGAGAAAGCCAGGTGTGAGATAAGGGGGAAAGACTGTTAGGGCATGTATTGTAAACCACTAATTCCAGGCAAAAGTTAGATTTTACTTACTAAGCAAGAGTGCTTCAGTTAGATCCTAGCAGGAAATGGAGGGTATACTTAGAAGAGGTAACTGAGGCAACTTTAATTTATAAAGGTGTGTGCAGCGTTAAGGGAAACCAGCAAGGGATACTGAGCATGCCAGGATGCAAGAGCAGGCAGGGAAGGTGACTATTCCTAGGTCTGAAGGAGAAAGGGGAGGGAGCAGTTCCCAGAACCCTAGTAAAAATGGCAATGAGAAAGGTCCATCTGGCAGGACCTATGGTCTTTAACAGAGGGACAAAGTCAACCCACAACTTGTCTGGGAGGTTGCTGAGGAATAGATACTCCAACCTCTCTCTCAACCCACTGCAACACTCTTTTTCCCCTAGACTGAGCCCAGTCAAAGACAGAGGGAGGAGCCCAGTGATGCAGTCTACAATGTCATCATCCTGGAGCATGAATAGAGCACAGCAGGGTGAATAATGAGTCTGCAGGAATTAATAGAAATATCTGACACAATAGGGAACTATAAGAGGTTTTGAATAGGAGAGGCCCCTGAAATGTGCTCCAATATTACTGAGCTATGTGTGGCCCACAGAATGGAAGAGGAACAGCTCTTGCAATAGGTCTGAGGAGAGAAGCTGAAGACTTGGACTAGGGCAATGGTAAAAACTGTGGAAAGAAGTTTTAAATGAAAAGTTTTAAACCATGCGGTTTCCAGCTAGATGAACTTTTTTAAAAAAATTAGTTCCTCACTCAAATTTTGGGGAGGTTATATATTTTCTAATCATAAAAAATGATTTTTCTTATTTGTGGGCTTTTCTCCCCAGATCTGAACCTGTGGTCTTGGGAGCCAGGGTGACCTGATATGACATCTAAAGAAGCTTCTGGACTCTGAACAAGAATTCGGTGGCCTGCAGAGCTTGCCATTTGCACTTTTCAAATGCCTTTGGATGACCCAGCACTTTAATCTGAAACCTGCAACAAGATTAGCCAACACCTGGCCATGAAACTTGCCCCTTCACTGATCTGGACTCACCTCTGGAGCCTATGGCTTTAAGCAAGCACTACTGCACTTTACAGAATTACCCCACTGGATCCTGGACCCACAGAATTCCTTCAGGATCCTTCTTGCTGCCAGACTGAAAGCAAAAGGAATTATTTCCCTTCAAGTTTTCTAAGTGATTTCCAAAAGCAGAGGTGTGTGGAAATTTCCAGTAACAGAAACAGATGGGTTGCCAATAGAGTTATTTTTTATCTACAGCTTCCTCTGGGTACTAGAAGAGGCTATTGAGACTATGAGCTCACAGACAGGGCTTTGCACAAACTCAAATCATAAATGACATGTTTTATGGATTACTGGAATCTTGATAGCATATGAAGTTGTTCTAATTAATAGAGAGCATTTAAATATACACTAAGTGCACAAATTGTGGAGTAAAGTCATCAAGCTCTGTTTTTGAGGTCTAAGTCACAAAGCATTTGTTTTAACCTGTAATGGCACCATGTTTAATGGTGGTTTTTTTTTTTAAACTACATCTTTCCTTTAAAAATTATTGGTTTCTTTTTATTTGTTTTTACCCTAGAAATCAATTATATACAGTCAAAAATATTTGATATGCTCATACGTTGTATCTGCAGCAATTTCAGATAAGTAGCTAAAATGGCCAAAGCCCCAAACTAAGGCTCCTTTTCTGGCCCTCAATATGACTTTAAACTTGACTTTTCAGTGCTTCAGTTTGCACATCTGTAATACAGCAATGCTAAGTAGTCAAGGCCTTTGATAATTGGCACTATGGAAATCCTGCAAGATCCCACTACATATGTGTGGAGCAGAAGGGTAACTCGGCTACAGTAACAGCTTAATTTTGTTAAATTTGTTCTTTATACTGGAGCCATGAAGCTCAGAGCATTAGCTGACCCTTGAACTATTCAAATGGGCACATTAGCTAGTACAACAGACTTACATAGGTGGGCCTAAAGCAAGCTCCTTAACTGAGCAAAATTTGGGGCTTATGAGAATGAAAGGGTGTGAAATTGACTAACAGACAAATCATACATCTCAGTTTCTCAATTCTCATGTAAATCAGAGAATGCCTTTAAAGAATAAAACTCAATTGTTATTCTTCAACGTTCTTTATATATTCTACTTTTGGGTAAGAGGTTTGCTCAGGGTCTTGCAAGTCAGTAAGTTTAATATCCTATTATGCCATTTGGCTCCCAAAGATTTGAAGGCCTTTGAGGCAAACTTGGATGTACTTTTCAGCAGGGTTGGGTCCTAGGGATGCTTGATCTGGGGCTCCTGCTGGAGGAGGAGCACTTCCTAACACCACAGAGAGCAGGGCAGGAGACAAGGCCTTCTTCCCTGGAAGAAGCCCACCTATGCTGCCCCTACCCCCACCCATGCCCCAGATATGTGATTGGCATGCTGAATGCTTGGGGAGTTTTGTTTAACTCTGTTAGGAACCCAGTGGCATAATGGCTTCTGTCAAAATATTCCCATCTTTGTTCCTAGATTGGGGCTATCTTTTAGATTACCAAATAGGGAGAGAGCAATCTAGCTGTAGTATCCTGAAATCTGGGTTCTGTCAGGGGAGAAAATCATAAGGCATTGTGTCTTAGCTTCAGAAATTTTCTATACTACAGCATGCTATCTTAACACCTAACATTTATCAAGTACTTGCTATTGCCCAATATTGTTAAGCATTTTACACATACTATTGGAACAAATCATCCCCAAACTCTCTGAAAAAGACACTATTAATTACTCCATTTTACAGATAAGGAAAGGCACAGAGAGGTTAAGTAATTTGGTTAAGGCTGCTTGTTCAATTTGAAAGGGATGGAATTAGAGCAACAAACCTATATTTTTTGTTACACACCATAATGTGCCCTGATTTCCTACCACATGGGGTTTAAAGTGGTATTTTTATACTGTATGGTCTCTTTGCTGGTCAATAATTAATTTCAGAAACAACAGATGCTGGCGAGGGTGCAGAGAAATAGGAACACTTTTACACTGTTGGTGGGAGTGTAAATTAGTTCAACCATTGTGGAAGACAGTGTGGTGATTTCTCAAGGGTCTAGAACCAGAAATACCATTTGACCCAGCAATCCCATTACTGAGTATATACCCAAAGGATTATAAATCATTCTACTATAAAGACACATGCACACATATGTTTATTGCAGCACTATTCACAATAGCAAAGACTTGGAACCAACCCAAATGCCCATCAATGATAGACTGGATAAAGAAAAGGTGGCACATATACAGCATGGAATACTATGCAGCCATAAAAAAAGAATGAGTTCATGTCCTTTGCAGGGACATGGAAGAAGCTGGAAACCATAATCCTCAGCAAACTAACACAGGAACAGAAAACCAAACACCACATGTTCTCACTCATATGTAGGAGTTGAAAATGAGAACACATGGACACAAGGAGCGGAACATCACCCACCAGGGCCTGTTGAGGGGGTTGGGGGAAAGCAGAGAAGAGCATTAGGACAAATACCTAGATGACAGGTTGATAGATTCAGCAAACCACCATGGCACATGTATACCTATGTAACAAACCTGCAGGTTCAGCACATGTATCCCAGAATTTAATAATAATAATTAATTTCACTCTTTTCCAGGGAAGTGCTATAGGAGTGTAGGTGGCGTGTGGGTTCTAGCATCAGAGATTCAAACCCCAGCCCAACTAGGTATGAGTTATACAACTCTGAATATATTGGTTGACCTCTACGCATCAGTTTACTTCAATATAGTGAGACCTGGCCAGGCGTGGTGGCTCATGCCTGTAATCCTAGAACTTTGGGAGGTCAAGGTGGGTGAATCACTTAAAGCCAGAAGTTCGAGACCACCCTGGCCAACATGGTGAAATCCCATCTTTACTAAAAATACAAAAATTAGCTGGGGATGGTGGCATGCACCTGTAATCACAGCTACTCAGGAGACTGAGGCAGGAGAATCGCTTGACTCTAGGAGGTGGAGGTTGCAGTGAGCCGAGATCACACCACTGCACTCCAGCCTTGGCGACAGAGCCAGACTTTGTCTCAAAAAAAAACAAAAACAAAAACAAAAACAAAAAATGCATATATATATATATATAGATAGATAAATAGATATAGTGATATAGTGATACCCCATCTCTGCAAAAAATTTAAAAAATAAAAATAAAAAAAATTTAAAGGGGCCGGGTGCAGTGGCTCACACCTGTAATCCCAACACTTTGGGAGGCCAAGGCGGGTGGATCATGAGGTCAGGAGTTCAAGACCAGTCTGGCGAAGATGGTGAAACCCTGTCTCTACTAAAAATACAAAAATTAGCCAAGGGTGGCAGCGGGTGCCTGTAATTCCAGCTACTCAGGAGGCTGAGGCAGGAGAATCATGTGGACCCGGGAGGCAGAGGTTGCAGTTGCAGTGAGCTGAGGTCATGCTACTGCACTCTAGCCTGGGCAACAGGGCAAGACTCTGTCTCAAAAAAAAAAAAAAAAAAAAAAAGAAAAGAAAAGATAAAAAAAAGCAGTTATCTTTCTCAGTTTATCATGAGGATTTTGAGCACAGGTTTTGTCATCCCCTTAGACTCCTAGAGAGCAGGGAAGGAGTGAGATTTTTGCCATGTACCTGGTACGTGATAGGCACCTCATGCATGGTCACCTCTGAGACTCATTATATATTGGGAGAATGGCTACTATTAAGACTTCTACTTTTTTTTTTTTTTTTTTTGAGATGGACTTTTGCTCTTGTTGCCCAGGCTGGAGAGCAATGGCACAATCTTGGCCCACAGCAACCTCCGCCCCCCACCAGGTTCAAGTGATTCTCCTGCCTCAGACTCCTGAGTAGCTGGGATTACAGGCATGCACCACCACGCCCAGCTAATTTTGTATTTTTAGTAGAGGTGGGGTTTCTCCATGTTGGTCAGGGTGGTCTCAAACTCCCGACCTCAGGTGATCCGCCCGCCTCAGCCTCCCAAAGTGCTAGGATTACAGGCGTGAACCACCGCACCCAGCCAACACCTTTACTTTTTATGGCCTGGATATAATGGGCTAAAACATATATAATGACAATGCTTAAAAGACTTAGATGAATTCTAAGTCTGGGAAAAAACGTACTTTTTACAAAAGGAGCAAAAATAGCATTCAGGAGAATTTGAGGAATTGAGAAAGACCAAACAAACAAAAATCACCTATGATCTCATCATCCAAGCACAAACATTTTCATGTTTGCTGTTTGTTCCTGCTCTTTGTCCATTTATGTATTTAAGTTTGGCTATGGTTGCAACATGTAATTTTCTATACTTTAAAAAATTTGGGGCCGGGCACAGTGGCTCACGCCTGTAATCCCAGCACCTTGAGAGGCCGAGGTGGGCGGATCACCTGGGGTGGGGAGTTCAAGACCAGCTTGACCAACATGCAGAAACCCCGTCTCTACTAAAAATACAAAATTAGCTGGGCATGGTGGCGCATGCCTATAATCCCAGCTACTCGGGAGGCTGAAGCAGGATAATCGCTTGAACCCGGGAGGCAGAGGTTGCAGTGAGCCGAGACAGCACCATTGCACTCCAGCCTGGGTGACAAGAGCGAAACTCCATCTCAAAAAAAAAAAAAAATTGTCATCTACCATAAACTCATACTTATGTTGCTGACAAGTGTTCCTAATTATCACTTTTACTGGCTGCATAATATTCTACTGAGTGGCTGTGACAAAATTTAATTAACTGTTCCCCTATTAATGGAAGATTACCGTTGTTTCTGGTTTTTTTGCCACTTCAGTTACAAGCTTTTGTGCTGGATACCCTCCATTTGACCCTCCAGATCCACTCTCCAGCCTTGTCCTCCCTGCTTTGGGTCCTATGAAGCTGACTTGTATGGACTGTATCAATGGGCTCCACTGCTCTCTGGCTTTTGATTGGGTTCAGCCAATGGGGACCCTGGCAGGAGATCAGAGGATGGGAGAAGAGTATTGCTGGGGTATTTATTCCCCAGGCTCTCCCTCTCCAGGGTCACTGCTGGCTGGATAATTCTCTCAACTAAAGGTCACAGCTCTTGTTGAATAACCCTTTCCACATGGCTCCATCTGCCTGTGGGTTCCAGTAACTGCTCTCTCCAGTCCCCTTTTCATGTCTGGGTGCCTACGTGTCCCCTCACCCCCTGCAACACACACACACACGTGCAAACACACACACACACACCTGTTCCTGCTAGCTTTGGGGTACTGCACTATTCCTCAGAGTTCCCTACACCTGGCCCACACCTCCACAAAGAGTCTCTTTAATTCGTCCTCAAATTATACAGTTCAGGGTCCTAACTGATATATCATGCTATTTCAGATAATGCATGTCTTTTTACATCTAATTTCATTAGGATGGATACCTGAAAAGGGAATTATGGAGTCAAAGAATGTGAACACTTCAGGCTCTTGAGTCATACTGTCAATTTGCTTTTGAAAAGGATCTGTTGGCATTGGTACCAGTGCATCCTTCCAGCACTGGATATTTTTAAATATAATTTTGCTAAGTCAATAGGTTAAAAAATGGTACTTTATGGTAATTTAAGTTTTCATATCTTGGATTACCCTCAAGTTTGCTTATAAAACCTGGTTATTGCTGTGTACGTTGTTATTTTGGAGTTTGTTTAAATGTTTCTCCCTTCCCCACTCATTCTCTAGTTGTATAATCTTTCCTTAATAATTCAATTTTTTAAAAGATCAACTTTTTAAAGCCTCAATGTCTTCATCTATTTACAGATATCCTAACAATAACACCTCTCTCACAGAATTATTGTGAGAATTAAATGAAAATAAGCATGTAGCATATAAGAAACATCCAAGAAACATGAATGCTTTCCTCCTTAATAATTATGCATGGAGTTTAATTAACAAATTATGTCTATTTTTTAAAAAACTTGTGTCAGTTTTCTTTCAAGTTTATATTGAAACTTACTTCATAAAATAATATTATAGATGAGCAGAACAATTCAGTATTATCCAGATTTGCTTTTATATATTATGTGACTTTAGAAAATTTGTAACCCTTTTAAGCCAAAATCTTTAAAAACTATTTATTTTATTTTATTTTATTATTTTGTTTTATTTTGAGACAGGGTCTCACTTTGTCTCCCAGGCTGGAGTGCAGTGGTACAATCATGGCTCACTGTAGCCTTGACCTCCCAGGCTCAAGTGATTCTCCCACCTCAGCTTCCTGAGTAGCTGGGACGATAGGCACATATCACCATGCATGTGTTATCTCAGGCCTGGTTTCTATTATACAGATCAAGTAATGCTTTGGCAGGCTACACATCAATTATCTATTTAATTCTTTGTGTGTGTGTGTGTGTGACGGAGTTTCACTCTTGTTGCCCAGGCTGGAGTGCAATGGCACCATCTCAGCTCACTGCAACCTCCACCTCCCGGGTTCAAGCGGTTCTCCTGCCTCAGCCTCCTGAGTAGCTAGGATTACAGGCATGTGCCACCATACAAAAATAGTTTTGTATTTTTAGTAGAGGCGGGGTTTCTCCATGTTGGTCAGGCTGGTCTTGAACTCCCAACCTTGGGTGATCCACCCACCTCAGCCTCCCAAAGTGCTGGGATTTCAAGCATGAGCCACCACGCCCGGCCCACATCTATTTAATTCTTAGAGCCAACCACCACCAAAGATTATTCCTGCCGGTAAAAAATGCTGATTGCTACTCTGGGATCTCATCATGTACATTGAGATCAGGCAGCTTTTCCCACCTCATCCTTGGCCTATAGAAAGCAGCTGCCTGAACATGTTCAAGGGTGCTGGGGCTTCTCCCATTGAAGCATTTTTCAATGCTTTAGAGAAGAAACTATTCCTTAGGCTCTTTCAGGACCAAGTGTGGTGAGGGAAGAGGCGCAGTTACATATAATAAATTACTCCTTTATTTCTATCTCCTTAGAGATTCTAATGGCTTAGGCCATTAGAATCCTTCCTATACATTATTCCAGAGAAATTCTGGCAACTCAACACCATTAAATGTAACCTACCAGTGAGTCCCAATTTCAGCCAATCAACTAAGCAAATAGTGCCATTCACAGCGGCTCTAGCTAATACATTTGTTTCAGCTAGCTTTTGTTGTATAACAAACTATCCAAAACTTACTGACTTAAAACAACTGTTTATGTTTTTATGATTTTATAGGATAACAATTTGGGCTGGGCTCAGTGGAGGCAACTCATTTGTGCTCTGCGTGGTGTCAGTGGGATCATTCATGCATTTGCAATCAGTTGGCAGTTTGGCTGCCAGATGGCTGGTCTCAGATGGCTTCATTCATATCTTCCTATTGGTGCTGGCTGTTGGTAAAACCATGTATCTTCAGTAGGTTAGTCCAGGCATCTTCAACATAGAGTCTAATCCAAAAACAGCAAAAAAGAAAGAAAACCCCAATGTGCAAGTGCTTTCCAAGTCTCTGTTTGTATCACATTTGCTAATAATGTTCCATTATCCAAAGCAAGCACATAACCATGCCAAAAATCAATGTGTAAAGGAATTACATGAAGGTGTGATACCACTACTGTAATCATCTACAACATTAAGTCCAAAACTATTTGGAAAGTGTAGTATATCAGGACTACCTTAATTTGGCCCCAGTTCAATGTTATCTTCTGTGCTCCTGGGTCTAATACCTTTAGAATTCATCCCCATACATACTAGCCTGGTTTCCTCTAATGTTAAGTTAACAAAATCTTATGATTCTTTTGAAGTATAAGACTTTTCCTGCTGAGCTAGACTCTGCTCTTCCCACCTCCATATATTCCGGGAACTGACTCTAAATAAAGGCCATGAGAGTTGGGAGCACTGGGGCTGAGAAAGAATAGGGATCTCCCTTGCAAGGCAAGTGCCTCATATGGGCTTATTATAGGCTTTCAAACAAGGAAAGGCTAATATCATCAGACAAGAAATGAGAGGCTTCTTCCACTATCAAGGGAAACTCAGGGATGCTTGGGGGTTTCAACATTCTCAGTTTCATCCAAATCCACCAAAATGTCCCCATTCCTAGTCTCAGAGTCCTACTCCTTTCAAATTACTGAGAAAACTTTCACATATGAGACTTAGCCAGTCTGTGAATGATTGATTTGGGTTGAATTTTTCAGTCATGTCTTTCATGTCTAGTGATTCCTGTAATTAGAAGGAATAAGAGGTACTTTCAGGGCAGTCTTAGAAGCCCTCTGGTGCTCTGAATATGATTTGAGGTGAAAGCCCTAAACTTGTTAGTTTCTTCCTGTAAGCACCCTGGTGCAATCACAAGCAGCCATCCCACATTACATTCCTTATAATCATCTTTACTACCATAATGGTTAAATGCAACAGCTACTTGGCCTCCAGAAACTTGCCTTTCATTGGTATTCAACCCTAGCAAGAACAGATGATAATTTAATCAACCGTGATGTCATTGCATGCCATAGATTACTAGTGGCAAAGAGTTCAGCTCTCAATTCAAACCAATCCAACACCAATAACAAATCAAATCAATCCCAGAATGTCAGAATTTGAGAATCTGTTGCCTAGGACCACACCTAGTATCAAGTGCTAGTATCAGCCAGAGTCCAGTCATAAAAATAGAGTGTATTTAATATTAGGAACTTGTAATAAAGATATAAGAAGACTGAAAGAGCAAAAAAGTGGATGCCAAATATTAGAACTACAGACAGCAGCTACCTTTCTGCTACCTATTGCTACAGGCATGACACATTCAGGAACTAGAAACAGGAAATAATTTCCCCTCCCACCTTCCAGTCCCCAAGGCCTTCCCATTTACTGAACTTAACAGGAAGCTAGTTGGCAAGGGAGGCTGGCAAATGAAGTTTGTCAAAATTCCAGCCCTGGCACATCAGAGCAGAGGAGAGGAGGATGGACTTAGAGTTGAGAACAGGAGGTAAATAACCAACTCACTCCTCAATCAAAATCTATCTGGATGGAGTGGAGACGTATCCATTAAGAGATAAAAAATAAAGAGACTATAAATTCCAATTAGATTGTAGCACAAGGAATTGTCTTAAACTCTGTGGCATCTGACCCTGTAACAAGGGCCCAATGTATATTTGTTGATTAGTTTTATGAGAAAAATAAAAATTGGGCATCTGCTTTGACCATGAGCATAGGACAAAATAAACTTATTTATTTATTTATTTATTTATTTATTTTTGAGACGGAGTCTCACTCTGTCGCCCAGGCTGGAGTGCAGTGGCAAGATCTCGGCTCACTGCTAGCTCTGCCTCCCAGGTTCATGCCATTCTCCCGCCTCAGCCTCCCAAGTAGCTAGGACTACAGGTGTGCGCCACCATGCCCAGCTAATTTTTTGTATTTTTAGTAGAGACGGGGTTTCACCGTGTTAGCCAGGATGGTCTCAATCTCCTGACCTCGTGATCTGCCCGCCTCGGCCTCCCAAAGTGCTGGGATTACAGGCGTGAGCCACCACACCCGGCCTTTAAGTACATTTTGTAGAAGTTGTATCAAAATTCATTGGCTGCAAATGAGAGAAAACCTGATGCAAATTGGCTTAAATTTTTAAAAGATAATGTGTTGGCTTATGTAACTGAGCAGCCAAATGTGCAACTGGGTATAGGGGGTCTAACAAATGTCTTCAGGATTCAAATTGTCTCTATCATTTCTTCACTGTGTTTCCTTTTTGTTGCCATTCTCAGACAAGATATCTCCTCATAATTACAAGATGGATGCCAATGATTATTAAACCTTTCAGATTCAAATATTTTACAAGAAAAAAAAGCCAGAGTATTTTTCTCAGCATTCTCAGCAAAATCCTGAGATTTACAGTGGAAAACTTATGTGCTGTGCCCTCTCCAGAACCAGTCACTGAAAGAAAGAGTATGTAAGTGATATCTTAGGTCTGGAGCTCCACCCAGACCACGTGAACTGAAAGTGGAGAGTGAATCAAAGTGACATCTTTTGTGCTAAGATGTTGCAATTGCCCAAATGCATCTGTGGACTTCTCCTAGAATGTATAGCAGAAGGTGTTAGGTGTCTATTATAAGAAAAATATCACTATCATATAACACCCCTGGGGGACATATTTCTAAATTTCAGACAAAATATATTTTCAGTGCGTTGTCTTTCCTGATAATGTATTTACTGCCTGTCATGGGATATGTCTGTGTTAAAGTGCTGGGCAGGGTTTGGACTACATGTTCCTCCTTGTGCTGGGTTTGAAACATTAGATTGCCAATGTCTCATTGCTGGTATCCAAAATGAGGTTTAATTAAGTTTGCCATTATAGCTAATCTCCATACCATGCACCAGACATTGCTCTAATAGCTTCACATGTATGATCTCATTTAAACTTCATAACTTAGTGTATTGTCTTGTCTATTTTACACGTGTATTAGTCCGTTCTTGCATTGCTATAAAGAACTACCTAAGACTGGGTAATTTATAAAGAAAAGAGATTTTATTGACTCACAGTTCCACAGGCTATACAGGAAGCAAGGCTGGGGAAGCCTCAGGAAACTTACAATCATGGCAGAAGGTGCAGGAGAAGCAGGCAGGTCTTACATGGCCTGAGAAAGGAAGAGGGAGAGCAGGGGGAGGTGCTACACACTTTTAAACAACCAGATCTCATAAGAACTCACTCATTATCATGAGAACAGAAAAGGGAAATTCCACTCCCATGATCCAATCACCTCCCACCAGGCCCCTCCTCCAACACTGGGGATCACAATTCGACATGAGATTTGGGCGGGGACACAAATCCAAACCATATCAACATGTAAGCAAACTAAGGCCCAGTGAAGTTAGATAAATTGCTCACATCACACAGCTAGTAAGTGGCAAAGCTAGATCTTAAGATTTTGCAAGCCAGACATGACATCAGGCCAAATATCCTACACCTGTACCAGTCAAGCCTTCATTATATAGTATTTTATAATTACATATGTGTTCAGTTTTCTCCAACAGCCTTGGAGGTATTAGGAGCAGGACCTGGTATTTTATTCATTTTTATAGTCCCAGAACCCAGTACAAGGATTCGCACACAGAAGATACTTAACAATTATCATGGAATTGAATTGAAAGCAGTGTGCATGGAGTCAAGGCAAGAGAGGCCAATATGGAAAAATATTCAGTGAATCTCCAGCATGTCCAATGGAGAAGGGTCTCTGTCCATCCAGCCCACATGTTCCTACCACCTGTCAGATCTATTCCTCCTATGTGAATGCATCAGTCATGTAGCTTGTTGACACTACTCATTAAAATCATTCTAGCCACCGCCACGATCCTTCACCCCATCTATGGTCTATGCTTACTGAGAAACCTGAGTATAATTTGACTTCTTATATAGGGTTTTCTATAGGAATAGACTTTTTAAAGCAACTTCTGATATGCATGTCAATGGCATTTCTTATAATAGAAAAGTCCCTTAGGAGTTTGGTTAGTATGATCCAGTTTTTTAGTCTAATTCTGAGTTTACTCACAGAATCAATTTTCTAGACCTTTGAGATAAGACCTGGTGGTGTCAACAAGAACACCATTTGACCCAGCAGAAATACCATTTGACTCAGCAACCCCATTACTGGGTATATACCCAAAGGAATATAAATCCTTCTATTATAAAGATACATGCACACGTATGTTCACTGCAGTACTATCCACAATAGTAAAGACATAAAATCAACCTAAATGCCCATCAGTGATAGACTGGATAAAGAAAATGTAGTGTATATATACCATGGAATACTATGCAGCCATAAAAAGGAACAAGATCATGTCCTTTGCAGAGACATGGATGGAGTTGAAAGCCATTCTCCTCAGCAAACTAACACAGGAACAGAAAACCAAACACTGCATGTTCTCACTTACAAGTGGGAACTGAATGATGGAACACATGAGCACATGGGGGGAACAAAACACACTGGGGCCTGTCAGAAGCGGGGGTAGGAGGAGGGAGACCATTAGGAAAAATAGCTAATGGATGCTGGGCATTAGGTAATGGGATGATCTGTGCAGCAAACCACCATGGCACACGTTTACCTATGTAACAAACCTGCACATCCTGCACATGTACCCCTGAACTTAAAATAAAAGTTAAAAAAAATTTAGAATGGGAAAAAAGGACAGAAGGAAGTATGCTAAAATATGAATAAGACTTTGTTAAAGTGTTGGGGTTGTATGTAATTTCCTTCTTTTCTCTGTTTTACAAGATTTTTTGTAACGTAGTATAGTAACTTTCATAAAATGTTATTTTAAGTAGTTTTCCTCTGTGACATGGAAATGAGATCTCTGTAAAGCTTACTGAAGAAACATCATGGTGTTCAGAAACAGCAATGGTACTCCTGGCAATATGTGTTATTAGGAATATGAATATCTGTCAATTGTTTACAAAATTTTGGGGGATCCCTCTAAGGAGTTTTTTTCTTAAAGTTGAGAAAAAAAGCCCTAAAAGCTCATTTTCTTTCCTTTCTTCCTCTCCTTTGTTTTCTCAACTATAAAATTAGAATGGCAATAACAGTGGCTATCTTTGTCAATGTCATGAGATTATGGGTAATTTCTTTCTTTATATTCTTGTATTTGAAAAGCTTAAAAAATAAACATTTTAAATTAAAAAAAATCTTTAAGCAATTCTTTAAAAATATTTTGAAATTTTAGAATTTCAGCATCTGCTTATTATAAATCAAAAGGTCACATAAATGGCAGATATAATGTTTCTGGGGCAGAATTTTTAGATGCACAACTTGTGTTTTTTCCCTATGTCAAGTACAAACTTTCACCTGTGTTTTTATGAGAATCTAAAGAGAAACTACAAGAAAAGTGTACTAAGTTAAAGTTTGAAAAGGCACTGGGTTTGCCAGCATCCTGCCTGCCTAATCAAACATCATGCAGCTCCAGCACAGAATGCATGACTGAGCTGCGTCAGAACATGTGAGGTTCATGTGATTGGAGGAGCTGCCAGCATCTTTCCACTAGTGCTCTGGGGAGTTGTCTTCAAGAACTAACGTCCTGAAGGCAGAAAACTCAAGGGTGGGGAATGAAAGGGGTCTTTCCAAAATATAAAAACTTTTCTGAGTGTTCTCAAAATGAAGACAAAGAAAGAACAGCTTCTGTGTGTGAGTGTGTTATAGTGGAATGTGACATTTGAAAGCTGTTAGGGAAAATGCCAGTCTGGCAGGCTACAGCTGTATCCCCTGAGAAGCAAAATGGAAAGTTTAAGTCCAGGTTGACCAGAGCCTCTACTTTCTTACATTCATCAATGAGACAGGGTGATTCACTGGACTACCCTGACACAGTCCCCTCCCTTTCAGGGCTGTGTGGCATAAAGGCAGCTCATCTAGTCGCCAGGGTGTTTCAGACTCTGTCTTGGGACTCTGAAACCCCCCAGTCAGCACTGTGTACTTGTGAGAAATACAAAGTATGTATTAGATATGCTCTACCTTGAGTTTAAGGAATGTATAGTGAGCTGGAGAAATACACCACAAAAACCAAAGCTACATGCAATCAAGTGACTGATAAGTGGGACCAGACCATAAGACCCAAAGGAATTCAGGGTGGGTGGGAGCTCCCCATGGACAGGAGTAGCTCAAGAGAGCAGGGAGGGAAAGAAAAATGCAATTTGGGAGGCCGAGGCTGGCGGATCACTTGAGGTCAGGAGTTTGAGACCAGCCTGGCCAACATGGTGAAACCCCGTCTCTACTAAAAACACAAAAATTAGCCAGGCGTGGTGATGAGTGCCCACCAGTTACTTGGGAGGCTGACGCAGGAGAATTGCTTGAGCCTGGGAGGAGGAACTTCCAGTGAGCTGAGATCACGCCACTGCACTCCAGCCTGGGCGACAGAGCAAGACTCCATCTCAAAAAAAATTTTTTTTAAGTTTACAAAGCATTTTCAAATGTCTTGTTATACTAATTGAGCCTCACTACCACCTGGTAAAGGGAGTAGAACAAATATTCACATTTTATGGATGAGGAAACTTGGGTTTATAGAAGTTAAGTAACTTGCCTAATTTATCCCATTTCTTTTTCAGTAAAGTTACCAGTTTGGGCTGGGCATGGTGGCTTACACTTGTAATCCTAGCACTTTGGGAGGCTGAGGCAGGCAGATGGCTTGAGCTCAGGAGTTCAAGACCAGCCTGGGCAACATGGCAAAACCCTATCTCTACAAAAAATACAAAAATTACCCAGGTGTGATGGTGCACGCCTGCAGTCCCAGCTACTGGGGAGGCTGAGGTGGGAGGATCGACTGAGCCCAGGAGGTTGAGGCTGCAGTAAGTTGTGAATACACCGCCGCACTCTAGCCTAGGAAACAGAATGAGACCCTGTCTCAAAAAAAAAAAAAAAAAAAAAGTTACCAGTTTGGTAGCTTAGGGACTTACAAGTTTGGTAGCTCATGGAGTTGCCATAGACATAGAATATATTGATTTTTAATCACAGCACAGAACAAGATGTACATTTATATCCTTGTGAGTAAGTGAATATGGTTGAGAGAAGAGGTTAGGTTGACAAAGCAACTACTAAAAAATTGTCCTTTTCCCTCTGTCTTATGGGTAACTTGGATGAAAACATAGAAGATGAGCTTATAATATATGATGATTAATAAAGTAGGGAGAGAGAGTCAGTTGGATAGAAGAGTTTCTATTTTAAAATCCCAGGTTTCCATGGCTCACACCTGTAATCCCAGCATTTTAGGAGGCCGAGGCGGGCAGATCACTTGAGGTCAGGAGTTCAGTACCAGCCTGGGCAACATAGCAAAACTCCATCTCTATAAAAAATACAAAAATTAGCCAGGTGTGGTAGTGTGTGCCTGTGATCCCTGCTAATTGGGAGGCTGAGGTGGGAGGATCGCTTGAGCCCGGGAGGTTGAGGCTGCAGTGAGCCAAGATTGTACCACTGCACTCCAGCCTGGACAACAGAGTGACGCCCTGCCTCAAAAAATAAAAATAAAAAATAAAAAAATTAAGTCCCAGGTTGAATCACTAGGTCAAAACCAAAGAGGTAGAATGTAAGGTCCTGCTTTTGATCCACACACCTAAGATGGAAGAGCAGTTTATTAGCAGTTAATATGAAAAAGTTCTGGGGATTTAATAGAAAAGAATTTAAACAGTATCATACTCATAAACTACAAATGTGCCCTAAGTACAAATGCAGGTTGAATTGAAATCCAATTGCTTAAAAACTAAGGAGGTTGGGCATGGTGGTTCATGCCTATAATCCCAGCCCATTAAGAGGTCAAGGCAGGTGGATCACTTGAGCCCAGGAGTTTGACACCAGCCTGGGCAACATGGCGAAACTGCGTCTCTATAAAAAATACAAAAATTAGCTGGGCGTGATGGCGCACACTTGTAGTCCCGATACTAGGGAGGCTTAGGTAGGAGGATCACCTGAGCCCAAGGAGATCAAAGCTGCAATGGGCCATGACCTCACCACTGCACTCCAGCCTAGGCAACAAAGTGAGACCCTATCTCAAAACAAAACAAAAACACTAAGGAGAACTTCAGCAGTGTTGACAGGACACTGTTCAGAACTGGGAACAAATAGTCCTATGGAACCTACTATGTCTAGGCCAGCCTACCTCTAGAATATTTTGTCCTATTCTGGGCCCGACTTGTTAATTGGGACATGAATAAATGAGAGTAGATCTGGAGGGAAGCACCCAAGATGGCAATCGGGCTTGAAGCCACCCCTAGACTAGGAATACTGGAAGAAGCTGGGTGCCTTTCTCCTGGAGAAGAATTATCAAGGGAAGACATGAGAGCCAAGATCAATGGGTGCAAGTTACATTGAAGCAGAATTTGGCCCAGAAATGGAAAGAATTCACTAACAACTAGAGCTGTTCATCAAAGGTTAACCTCCTGGTTCCTGGATATATCTACATAGCCTGGAGCTACCATTTTTCAGGATACTCTGGAAAGTATTCTTCCCTTAGGTGATGAAGTACAAATCTTCTTACTCTAAGATCCCATAATTCTTCAAACTAGACACTTAACTCCTATGAGCCTCAGTTTCCTGAGAAGACTAAAATGAAATGGCTTGTAAATCCCCTTCCAGCTCTAACTTTCTATGAAGTACTTGGTCCTAAAGGGTACCCTCCTCTATGTTTCACAGAGATACCAGAAACAGGAGTCTATTATCTTCAACTTGACTCTCAAGATGTTATCCTCAAGTGAACTTTTTTCTACCAGCTGAAATATGTCCTTAAAATCTTTGAGTCAATGAATCATGAAATGAGCCAGGTTTTCAAGTCTCATTTGTAGGGTTCCTTAAGAACTATGTCCACTTGCCACTTTCTTTTCTGAATATTATTCTTTTTTTCTTCAACCCTGTTTTTTAACCCAAACATCCTGTTTTCAAACATCCTGTTTTCAGCCCTCTTTGTATCTAAGGATGGAACAAGGCTGATGACACAGACAAGAAACTTGTAAAACATAGCAAGTATCTGCCTTTTATCTGGTGAATAATGTCAGGACTAGAGAAGGGCTGATGTGAAATTCTGGGCTGGGCTTTAAGGCTTTAAGGCATAGTTTTGCCTCAAAGAATTGCCTCCAGACAGGACAAGTCACTGTAAGCAAAGTGTGTGGCTGCATCTGGACATGACAGGAGGTGAGCTGGGAAGTCCCTGCCCTTTCCCTGCACATGCACTTCCCCCATTTCTCCATCTTTCTACCTCAACACTTCACCTTCAGAGATAATTTCTTTCAGGCCTCAAAGCATTTTTAGACTTTAAGTTCTTTTGTTGCTGTTTATTAGCTCAACCAGGGCCATGTACCAGAACCTGGGGGAAAGGGCCATTTCTATGGAAATGGAGATAGGGTCCTGGCCTATCCTGACAAAAGTGCAATCATGAGGAGACCATCCTGTTCTTTCTCATGTATTTTATCATTCATTTGGTACTAAGCACTGTACTAGGCACCAAGATAGAGAGATAGTAAAACATCAGCCTTGTCTTCAAAGGGTTTGCAGATCACAGAAGCCCTCTCTCTCTCTCATCTTTTACATAGGTGATATCCTGTATAACAAGAAGAGATGTCACACAGGATGACTAAAACAGGCAAAGCAGCTGGAATATGTGTGTGGCTGGGGCAGCCCATGACAGGGCCTTAACCCTAGTAATGACGCTGACAGCTTTAGTCACTGAGGGGAATGGCCAGTACCTGCTGGTTTGGTCAATGGGGGACAACAATCAAGGAAGGGAAAAGTGATCTTATAAGGACTGGAGGGAAGTCAACAGAACATCTCAGCCAAGTGCCATACATTTTTTCTATAGAGTTCTATATTTTCTGGAACTCATATACAGAATTAAGTAAGAGTCACCCTGGGCTATATTGGTAAGGGCAAACAGCTGGAATTTCTTACAACTTTATTTTGAAGGCTCAAGCAGCGGAAGGCAGATGGAAGAAGTAACATGTAGTGGTGGTTCTCAGACTTTTTACCACCCCCAAAACATGGAAGATAATTCCTCACTCTCCGGTCAGTAACAACCACTGACTTCTGCAAAGATTCACAGCCATTTGGGGTACATACCAGAATATCATGGAGAAGCAGGAAATGGGGAGCAATTTCATAAAGCTTCCTACTTGAGTCTAACATAACCCTTTCCCACCTGCCCTGAGATGTATAGGTAGCTTGCCTGAGTTGAATCCAGCTCTGCCATTAACCAGCTGCATGACTACAGACAAGTCGTTCTCTTTGAACCTTAGTTTCCTCATACATAAAATAATGAACCTTACCTGGCAGTGTTATTGAGAGGAACTACAGAACCTATCACAGTTAGTATATAGCAATATAGCCAGATCTTTTTTTTTTTTTTGAGACAGAGTCTCACTGTGTTGCCCAGGCTGGAGTGTAGTGGCACACTCTCGGCTCACTGCAACCTCTACCTCGCAGGCTCAAGCGATTTTCTTGCCTCAGCCTCCCAAGTAGCTGGGATAAAGACACCCACCACCACGCCCAGCTAATTTTTGTATTTTTAGTAGAGATGGGGTTTCACAATGTTGGCCAGGCTGGTCTCAAACTCTTGACCTCAAGTGATCCGCCTGTCTCGCCCTCCCAAAGTGCTGGGATTATAGGCATGAGCCACTGCGCCTAGCCCATAAAGCTAGATCTTAATGAGCAATTAGCTACTAGCATAATAATTTGTTTTAAAAGCTATATTATAGGATAAGAGAGTCTACTCAGTCAGCCTTTATGCAAAAGTGAAAATCTTGGGATTCTCAGAAATATGCTCTCAACAGTAAATGCCCTATGTAACGAGGTGCACCAGCTTAGGCTGGGGCCATTGGGCCCATAAAATCTTAATTGTTAAAGTTAAGAAGTTGGGTGCAAGGACAGAGAAAAGCTACTATTCCCAAGTTGCCAAATTAAAAAAATTACCTATCTGGAAGGTAAATTTTTTTTACCCCTTAACAGATCTTTAAGTGTATAACAGAAGGGAGATTCAAAATTTACATTTGAAACTGATTGTTTGAGGGGAAAAAATCTAAATAAAAATTTTAACAATCACATAAATATAAAGCCAAGATCTTAATCTGGAACGGGAAGGTTAAGACCATTCATTAATTCAACAAATATTTACTGAGCAGCCCTGAGACTGTTTTCCTTGGGGTCTGGGAAGGGGAGCCATGGTCAATGGACTCTTGTTATCTGTAGGAATATTGATCCCTACCACAAGGTAGAGGGACAGGGAATAAAGGGGAGATAGTCCTCCTATGAGGTAAGGGTAGGGGATGTTCTAGAAGGCCCAGTTTATTTTTGTTTTCTGCCTTGTTATTTCTTCTCATGATTTTCTTTCAGTAAAATCTCTTTCCCACATCTCTTTCAGTAAAATTTTGTTAAGTGATAGTCTTGTTCTCTGTTTCGGGGAATTACAAGATGGACTCTTAATGGGGCTCTATTAGTAGATGGTAAGAATTCCTGGGAATTTCCAGAAATTCTTTGGGAAAAGTCAGAGACTAATCTTCTCACAGTTACATAAGGGGATGAAGCTGAAAGTTATTTGGGCATTAATGAGAAGTGTGGCCCACTGAAGGCTGGTGAAATCTGGACACCTCTGCTATACATGGTCCTTGTGGATGGTTTGAATGATCTTCCCAAATTGGCTGGGCACATTCCCATGATATCAGGCCGATGGGCATTAAAAATGCAAATTAGTTCACATGCTGGGGTACCATGCCCTGAACCAGCTGACTTTAATGGACTGCAGATTGCCAATCCAAGGCTATGTTCTTTCATTCCTTTCCTTGCCTTACTTACTTATCATTCATCCTTCCCCTAAGTTCTCTTGGGCCTATTGCCCAAATAAAAGTGAAGAAGAAATTAACACATATGAAAGCGTGCTATGCTAAGTACCATGTGGGGTGTTTTGCATGAATTATTTTACTTAACCCCTTACAACACCTTGGCAAGATAGGCAGGATTATCCCCATTTTATTGATGAGAAATGAAAGCTGAGAGTCCTATCTCCCAAGTAACACAGCCAGGTATTATAACAGTCCTGGGGTCCACATACAGGCTTATATAACTCCAAAGTTCTTTACATCATACCACCAAGAAAAATGTATTTTAAGATTCACCTAATTAAAACATAATTAAGAAGAACAATGTATTGGGAGAGGTGCTTACTGTTTCTAAGCAAACATACGTGATCGCCTATCAATGAACAATGACCTCAAGCTGTAACTCAAACCAGAGCTGCAGGGGGCTCAGATTCAAACACTTCCTCTCCACTTACAAAACTGCCACAAAGGAAAATGAAATGGTAAAAGGCAGTTTCTGCCAAATCTTGGCAAAACCAGCTAAACTTTCTTGGTCAGTGGGAGTAGAAGGGGTGATATCTCTCTGTCCTGAGGAATCAAAAAGTTGCCTACCAGGTTAATACAAATCTGACATTTCAAACACAAGTTGTTTTACATATCTGGGCTCAACAGTTTAAATTTACAAAATATCCCCACCCATCCAAAATCATGTGTCCATATAAAGGCACATCTGTGGTCTACAGTTGGATAATTCACAGCCCTCTTATCTAGCACTGGTCATTAGAAATTAGGGCGGCTGTGTTACACAACCATGCAGATGGTGCCCCCTAGTGTTGCACAATGACAAAGCCCTGAAAGCAACCACCTGAAAGCACAATCTAGACGGGTGCTTCTCAAACGGACTGTGGTAAAGAATTGTTGTTACTTTGTTTTTTTTAACCTCCAATCCCTCACAGACCAATACTTTTAAAAGCTATAATAAAAATAATTTAGCAGAAAAATTAAATAAGTAAAGATATTACAAACAGAAGACTTAATCTTTTTAATCATTAGATTCAATAGACTTAAAATTATTCTATGAAATTGCTCTAAAGTTTCTACACTCAGTTCCTTTGCAGACCAGGAACAACAGTTTGTGGATGGGCACGAATGCACAGATCACGCTTTCACAAACACTATACCGCTTCACTTTTTTTCTTTTCTTTTTTTTTTTTTTTTGAGACAAAGTCTCACTCTGTCGCCCAGGCTGGAGTGCAGTGGCGCGATCTTGGCTCATTGCAACCTCCGCCTCCCGGGTTCAAGCCATTCTCTTGCCTCAGCCTCCCAAGTAGCTGGAATTACAGGTTTGTGCCACCACTCCCAGCTAAATTTGTATATTTAGTAGAGACGGGGTTTCACCATGTTAGTCAGGCTGATCTCAAACTCCTGACTTCAGGTGATCCGCCCGCCTCGGCCTCCCAAAGTGCTGAGATTACAAGCATGAGCCACCACACCTGGCCCATTGCTTCACTTTCAGTTACAAAGACTTACCATGGGTTCCTTCTAAGGTACATTGAACCACTTGACCCTCAATGTGGTGTCCACCTATCAATTAACTACAAATTATTTCTTTCCCCTTTTTTTTTTTTTTTAACTCAAGCAACCCGCAGTCCGGTTTAAAGTGGTCTTTAATTACTAAAGACTTTCCCTTATTTAAAGAAATAGGGGAAACTTGGAGGTCTAGATTAGATTTCTTTCCAACGGTTGCTATGTAACTTTGGGTAAGACATTTGAAAGATTAAAGTTGCTTCTGACGGCACTACAGTAGAACCTCAATATTTGCATGTTTCTTCCTTAAATTTCCCCTTTCCCTGACACTGTACATACACTTTCTAAAATTTGTTTTTTAATTTTTACTTTTCACTTTTCAATTTTTAAGGAAATAGAGATGGGGTTTCACCGTGTTGCCCAGGCTGGTCTCAAACTCCTGGGCTCAAGCGATCCACCCGCCCCAGCCTCCCAAAGTGCCTGGCCCCTGTATGTACACTGTTAAAAGAATCAGATACCAGTAGGAAAGTGGTAAAAAGAGAATATGTAAGCAGAGATACCAATTTCTGGTAAGCATTCAAATTGGTTCTTATGTAGTCCTATTGTGGAATTTGATTTAAAAGCCAAAACAGACATCACTATATGTCCCCTTTATATCTTTCCTTCATCATCCTTGTTTTGTGGTGATATGCTTCTCTATCATCCATTGATAATAGAATTACAACATTGTGGGTTTTCTATGCTGATTTATCAGAAATAGATTGGGGTAATGGTGTTATTTCTCTTCTGTTTTCCCTCCCACAAAGTTTCCCTCTGTGCACCTCAAACTTACTCTTTAACCTAATCTTCTTTTGAGGGAAATTACTCAATGGTTTTTAGGGAATCAACTGAGCTCTGACCTCAGGGATCCACCAAAATCAGCCAGCCCTTCACTCAGTCAAGTTCAATAATTATTTTCCACAGGTGCTAAAACCCCAGTTGAACCTGGATATTTTCCCCCTTAATATCCCCTTTAGAGAAAAAGAATCAGAGAATCCCACATGTAGAGGAGTGAGCAGATAACAGAAACCCTAAAGCCTTCCAGATTTAACTGTTCCTGCTGTTCCAATGAGCCACCTGAGGCCACAGCGGGAGAAGATTTAACACAGGAAAGACAGTGGCTTTTACGGGCTTTGGAGAAGGGGCAGGGTCTCAAGGGAGATCAGAAAGTGTGTAGAAAGCCCTGTAGTTACTAGGAAAATGCAGATATCAGTGCCTGACAGACAGTAGGTGCTCAATATATACATTATATAACCGAATGGTACAGTGAATTGGCAAAAGAAAAAAAGCAGAAAAGATTAAAGTGAAGCTAGGACAGGCAGAGATGGGATTAACCTTTCTTTCCTCCTAGCATCTTTTTTAAGGGTTATTTCTTTTTATTTTCCAGCTGCCCCAGGGTGATTTTCAGTCACTACCTCCAGGCTGAAGGCTTCTTGATCATTCCTTTTTCCAGCCTTAGTGATAGCTAGCCTAGGAATGCTACAACTCCCAGGTGGAGATTCAGGTTAAGCGAGACTGGGTCATAAGAAAAAAAGATGGAGAGAAAAGGAAAGGGAAGCAGAGGAGTCTGCATTCTGCATTCTCTTCCTTCCGTTTTAATTTGCCAGTTGTTATGGGCAAGTTAAATTCTTCTCATGTCTCTGTTTTTCATAACTGGGAATTATAGTTAATATAACTGAGGCACAACTGATAGTAGATCTGTGAAAGCATAAAGGGAAATATAGTGTTCAGCAATATCTAAGGAATATGCTTCAAAGCAAACCTTTGCTTCTTATCAGGTGTCACCTAAACCAGCGCTACTCACACTTTGATGTGCAACGTGATACACCTAGAGATCTCATTAACAGGCAGGTACTGATTCAGTAGGTCTTGGATGGGGCCCAAGATTCTGCAATTCTAACAGTTGCCTGGTGATATGGTTTGGATGTTTGTCCCCTCCAAATCTCGTTGAGATGTAATCCCCCGTGTTTGAGGAGGGGCCTGGGTGGGAGGTGTTTGGATCATAGGAGTAGAACCCTCATGAATGTCTTAGTGCCATCCTCTCGGTGGTGAGTTCTTACTCTGAGTTCTTGCTCTCCCATAAAAATCCCTAAACTATGTACGAGGCTTGGAGAACTTCTGGGTTGGTGAACACATTCACATGCCAGGAGGGTGATGCACCCCAACTCTAAGGGGAGTGGCGGCCCTTCCGGACCTTGCTCTGTGTACTTGTTCAATAAACCAGTAAACGTTAAGTTAAAGCATCTGAGTTCTATGAGCCATTATAGCAAATTATTGAATGTAAGGAAGGGGTCTTGGGAATGCCCAACTTGTAGCCAAGTTTGACAGAAGCGTGAGTAACCTGGGACTCACCATTTGTGACTGACATCTGAAGTGGGAGAAGTCTTGTGGAACAGAGCCCTTAACCTGTGGGGTCTGATGCTTATCCCAGGTAGACAGTGTCAGAAGTGAGTGAATTGAATTGAAGGACATCCAGCTGGTGTCTGGAGAGTTGGAGAACTGCTTGTTGGTGTGGAAAAACAAAATACGTTTGGTATCAGCAGTATTGTGGGTAGAGTGATACAGTTTTTGTTTTAGGCTGAATTTGGAAACCCAAATGGATAGGCATTCTTGATACAATCTTTTCAATGGGGCTGATTTGATTGCTTTTCTTTTTTTCTTTTTTTGAGACAAGGTCTCACTATATTGCCCAGGCTGGCCTCGAACTCCTGGACTCAAGCAATCCTTCTGCCTCAGCCTTCCAAAGTGCTGGGACTATAGGCATGAGCCACAGTGCCCAGCCCTGATCTGCTTTTCAAGAATTCCTCAGTTGTTTCCATGTAACTGTCTCTCTGACAAGACTGTAAGCTTCCAGGAGTTGGGATCAAGACTTAGCCACTTGCACCTCTCTGGGACTGTGGGATGCTGTGTGAATTGTAGTAGGTACTGGATTTGCAGGGAGTTTTCAGCTGTCAAGGGCCTTGGTAAAATAAGGAAGTGCAAGGGGCCAATAATTCTTGGCTAAAATATCCAGAATTTCACTCTGGGACTGTAAAAGAGATTCCTCTGAGAAACTTGCTAATATCTTGCAAAACCTCAATCCAGGTTTTGTCTTCTTACATCACCTTGTTCTCATTTCGGTCAGTTTCTGAAGATGCAACTGTGGTTTTGCAGTAAGGGGAACTGAGAATCTTGAACACTGCACGTTATCACGTGACTTCAGGATGAAATATCATTCAAAACAAAACATAAATTAAACATATTCACACAGAGAGAAAAAGCAAAGCCTAAATTAAATACATTCACATATAGAGAAAACAGAGTATGGTAAGATATCCAAATTTCCAAATTTCCATTTTTCTCTTTGAAGAATTTAATCCTAGATCTCCATAGCCTCAGGTCCAGTATAGCAAACAGCTGGGAAGCTGTTTGACAGCACTTTGGGCCTAGTATCTTGGATCTTTTCATCTAAGAGATTGTCTACTTATCTAGGACCAGACTTGCTCAGAGTGACGTGGAATCATTTTCGAAAAGAATAGAGATAAGGTCTTTCTGGCACATCATGAAATTCAACACTGATGACCACCCAAGGACCTATGCTAGAGTCAAGATTTGGGGCCAGGCATGGTGACTCATGCTTGTAATCCCAGAACTTTGGGAGGCCGAGGCAGGAGGATCACTTGAGCCCAAGGGTTCAAGACTACCCTGGACAACACAAACCCTCATCTCTAAAAAGATAAAAATTAGCCGGCATGGTGGTCACACCTATAGTCCCTGCTACTCAGGAGGCTGAGGCGGGAAGATTGCTTGAGCCTGGGTAGTTGAGGCTGCAGTGAGCCATGATCACACTACTATACTCCAGCCTGGGGAACAGAGTGAAACCCTGTGTGGGGGGACAAAAAAACAGAATTGGGTCATTGCAAAATTTCTTCTTTTTAAGGCAATAAAAAAATACTGACTTCATGTATTTATTCCCTGGGTTATTTCTGGAAGGCAGTCAATCTAGTTAATTTATTTTCCTTTTTAAAGAAAATAAGCCAAAATAAACCAAAAGAAAAAGAAAAAGAATATAAGCCAAATAGCAAACATTAATTTTTTTCAGATTTCAATTGTTTAAAATGCATGTTCATTTTTGAAAAATTTAGAAAGCATAAAAGAGTTCAAAAAAGAAGGATCCCTCCAAATGTCACCAACTAGGCACAATCTTACAAATAATCTTGCTATAGTTTTTCAAATCTTAGAGAAAATCAACACATGAAAAACTGTGTTCATATATTCACCAGGTGAACCAAATGCAAGCTATACTCTTATACTCTGTGGACCAGTGGAACAAGACAAGTAAAAAAATCCAGAAATCTTACATGTCAAAATAAAAATTAAGGATATATGTAAAAATTGGTAATTACTTTAAATGAATGAGAGTTCACACTTCATAATCTCACATGACTAGATTTTTAAAAATAGATTGAAAAGTTTTGATGCACTTGTTTGATGTTTCTACATCTTGGAGGAAAGCTGAAAGCACTTGATACTGGTGGTGTATAGACACACACCTACTCCAATCCACCTGGGGAAGCTAGAGAAACCCCAGAACATGATTTATCAAGTAATTCAGTATCATTTTTTTAAAAAAGTTTGGCTGGAAAATTTATTACTTACAATACCAGTTATAAGACATTTCTTCTGGCTGTCCACAACATTTTCCTTCTTACGTAGCTCCTCTTTCTTAACCTCTTTACCTGGTTCTCAGAAGAAATCTGCAGTGATCTAACTAACTCTGATAACCACATAATGGGCAGATGAATTTATTACCATATGGTATGGAACTGCTTTAAAGCTGAGTTCTGAAGTTTGATTTAAATATCTAAGTTTGAGTCAGTATGTGTGCCTTGGCATGTAAAAATAACAGCAACAACAACAAACACTTTTTGTAAAGTTCTTACCATGTGTCAGGCACTATTCTATGTGCTTTATAAATACTAACTTATTTAATCTTTATAACAAAATCCTCCTATGAGCTAGATACTATTATTGTCCCCAGTTTACATATAAGGCACAGAGAGTAATTTGCCCAAAGTCACAGAGCTTGTAAGTAGCAAAGCCAGGCTAAGAGCCCAGCAGTCTGTCTCCAGAGTCCATACCTCTAATACACTTGACTGTCTCATCCAGCAATCTATTTCTCCGGTTGAAAAATTACATTGATTCCTCCTACTCACCCTCCTCCCTCAAAATACCTACTTCTGTAATTAAATGCCACATTCAATAAAGCATATTCTCTAACAACCCCCTTAGGTCCACGAAAGAAGCTGGCTATTTGCCAATGAAGCCTTGTTCACTCCCCATCTGGAAGGGCCTGGTGGCAAGTAAGATTCATGTTACTAAAGGGAGGAAGGGGAGTTTTCCTGTTCATTTAGCATAAAGAGTCTCTTAAGTCAAAAAATTTCCTTCCCCCTCTTTCCAATGTCACCAGTCACAGGTGAGAAAGTCATCTCGGTATCAATTTCACATGATCTGCCTCAAACAAAGACAGGTCATGTGCTCTTGATATAGCATTTCTTGCTTCAACTTTACTGCTAACTGCATGTTTCATCTACAGGGAGAGTTTACAGAAATTAGCATGAATTATATAAACTCTGATACTTGGTGATGTAGATAGATCTCATCAGCTTTCATTTTCTTTGCTGGGAGTGTAATCAACATGATTAAAGCAAAGAAAGAAACTCTCAAGTCATTGTATTAACTATTCTGTTCTCTGGATGAGACAACATAAAACCTTGGGATAGTAGAGCTGGAACAGAAATCCAACATCATCCCCCACATTTCACAGATAAGGAAACAGAGTCCCAGAGGGAATTTGTGATGTACATGATAACACAACTAATTTGTGACTTTAAAAAAACTCCTTTTTGGTTTATTTTTAAGAAAAAGAATAGAAATTAACTAGCCATATAGAAATAGCTTATGGAATAAGGTTCATGTGGAGCCACCATTTTTTATTGTCTTACACAGAGGTAACTGCAGTTATTACACCCCACCACACTCACCCAGTGGCAGGCCAACTAGGGCCCTAGGGCTTACACAGCTCCATGAAAAGGGAGGAGGGCCTGGTCTTTGGTCCCTCAGGTCATTGGGCTGGTCCTTTGGAATTTGGTAGGCCCTACTGCCCTTGGCAGACTGCAGAGATGCTCCCACAAAGTTCTCTCTTTTGACCACAGGTCCTCCACAAGGAATTCTTGCCACTGCTTTGGGGGCCAGAGCACTCAGGCCAGGCCACCACAGACATCTACCTATGCCTCTCCCACTGCAAGTGTCATAGTCTTTGGAAAACTATGCAAAAGTGTGATAACATCCCAAAGCCTTATAGAACCTACTGCAAACCTGTTCCCCCAAGTCCCTATCCAGGACAGTCTCAGGCATTCTCCTTTCCATTAGGGTCAGGCCACTTCCTTTCCTCTTCCCCTCCAAACTCCAGTTCTTACTATCACAGAGACTTTCTAAAGCAAAGGTTGTGATGCATTTCTGAGACTAGGAAGCCCTCACCACCCAGACATAAAGCCTGAGCTAATAATCTCTCTGTTTCAGGGAGAGACTATAGCAGAAAACAGAGATTCCTGTTATCCTGAACCAATTATTTGTATAACTGTATGTTCAATACCTGATTCTCTTTGGAGTAGAAATTTCATGAATTGAGTATTAGGATTACGTTAAGGTTGCAGTTGGCTTTAGGATCACTCTGTCTTATTCACTTTTGCATCCCTGTGCCAGTTCAAGGCCTGATAAATAATAGCCACTCAATACATATTTGCAGAGCAAAGAGAGGAAGAGAGGGAGGGGAGGGAGAGAGAGTGGGAAAGACTAACCAAAGTTCCGCAATGGCCCACAGAAATATGAGTATGATTTAAGGCAATCTCAAAGGAGATAGAGAAAAAGGGATGAGAATGAAGTTGGAAACTATTAAGAATAAATAATTTACAGGGCTTGATAACAAATTTGATGTGGATGATGTGGAAGAGATTAGTCAAGGATAATTCTGAGATGTGTTAATTGATCCACCTGAATGTGATGTGGGCTTGTGAGAGGAAGATGGGGTTTGGTTTTGTTGGTAAAGGATGGTGAATGGTGGAGGGGTTATGGACAATGAATCCAGTTCAGGAAATATTTGTGGGTCTCACTGTTTTAAGTATATGTGAACAGGAATATCAGAATGAAACAGTGAAGTGGGTAAAGTTATCTTCAGAAACTCCCTTTCATTTAGGCCCCATTTCACATATCAAGGGATATCACATATCCCTAATTATCTGCCCTAATTTCCTATCAAGAAGTGATCTGTGGGATCTAATTAAACTAAAGAGCTTCTGCACAGCAAAAGAAACTACCATCAGAGTGAATAGGCAACCTACAACATGGGAGAAAATTTTTGCAACCTACTCATCTGACAAAGGGCTAATATCCAGAATCTACAGTGAACTCAAACAAATTTACAAGAAAAAAACAAACAACCCCATCAAAAAGTGGGCGAAGGACATGAACAGGCACTTCTCAAAAGAAGACATTTATGCAGCCAAAAAACACATGAAAAAATGCTCATCATCACTGGCCATCAGAGAAATGCAAATCAAAACCACTATGAGATATCATCTCACACCAGTTAGAATGGCAATCATTAAAAAGTCAGGAAACAACACGTGCTGGAGAGGATGTGGAGAAATAGGAACACTTTTACACTGTTGGTGGGACTGTAAACTAGTTCAACCATTGTGGAAGTCAGTGTGGCGATTCCTCAGGGATCTAGAACTAGAAATACCATTTGACCCAGCCATCCCATTACTGGGTATATACCCAAATGACTATAAATCATGCTGCTATAAAGACACATGCACACGTATGTTTATTGCAGCATTATTCACAATAGCAAAGACTTGGAACCAACCCAAATGTCCAACAATGATAGACTGGATTAAGAAAATGTGGCACATATACACCATGGAATACTATGCAGCCATAAAAAATGATGAGTTCATATCCTTTGTAGGGACATGGATGAAATTGGAAACCATCATTCTCAGTAAACTATCGCAAGAACAAAAAACCAAACACCGCATATTCTCACTCATAGGTGGGAATTGAACAATGAGATCACATGGACACAGGAAGGGGAATATCATACTCTGGGGACTGTGGTGGGGAGGGGGGAGGGGGGAGGGATAGCATTGAGAGATATACCTAATGCTAGATGATGAGTTAGTGGGTGCAGCGCACCAGCATGGCACATGTATACATATGTAACTAACCTGCACAATGTGCACATGTACCCTAAAACTTAAAGTATAATAAAAAAAAAAAAAAAAAAAAAAAAAAAAAAGAAGTGATCTGATGATCTCACTTACATAAAAGGTAAACTACTGATGAAATAGGAGATAGCTCTCAGGCTGTGTTTTAATGTTAATAATGGGGCACAGCCACAAGCCAAAAGAATGATAAGAGCACTACTTATAAGAGTCAGTGCTTATATGGCCCTTAACATGTGGCAGGCACTTAATGCCCTTAGCAACACCATGAGGAACTATTTTATATATGAGGAAAGTGAGGCACTGAAAGGTTGTGACTTGTCCAATGTCAACAGCTAATAAGTAATGGAGTGGAAAATACAACCTAGCATTGTGGCTATACAATCCATGCTTTTAACCATGATGCTAGGAAATAAATGTGTAAGGGTGAAAAATTTAAGAAGAGTGGAAATGTGCAGTAAATTTTGTGGGGGTCCCTCAGCAAGATTCAGATCACTCCAGTCTCATAATGAAGACTATACAGGTCACTCAAGTCTCACTCTACTAACTGAGTGTTAGTAGTGTTACTAATGACATAGACTCTGCCAATGACTGACTTTAGACAACTTAATCTCTTTCTGTTTCATTTTCCTCATACATAAAATAAGGAGAAATAACCTACATACAAGGTTATTCCTTAAAGCAACATTTCTAAAAGTAAGTGACTGGAAACAACCTAAATGTCTGTTGATAGGAGGCTGGCTAAAAATTGTGCACCTATAAAATGGAATATAATGCAGCCATAAAAAGTAATAAGATTAAATGATTTCAAACAAAAGAACAGCCTGAAAAAATCAAGTTGCAGGCATAGATAAGGGAAGTTGCTCAAGAGATAAGGGGGCTTGACTAAGACATCCCCTCAGCTGCATAGATGAGAAAGACTATACAGGAGACTTGCCCAGACATACCTGCAATGGAAAATTCTGTCCCCTGACACATGTGCAGTAAGGGAAACGAAGCAACATGGAGTAATTCAAGCTAAGAGCCCACATCCACACTAGGAAGATGGGGTGGAATTACCAGAAATGCACACCTTATGCAAATGATATGCCCAGCCCCCTATCCGTTTCTTATAAAAGCCTCTGTACCCAAACTGTGAATTGGCAACCTATCTTTCCAGGATCCCTCTCTGTAGCAGAGAACTATTCTCATTCTTTGACCTATTAAATTTCTGCTCTAAACCCGAAAAAAAAAAAGGTAATAAGAAAGACCCCTACATACTGCTATAGAATGATCTCTAGGATATACTATTATGTGGGATAAAAAACAACTACAGCGCAGAACAGGACATATAATATACTACAATTTGCACAAGAAAGGATAAAAGGACTAGATATATTCCTTTATGCTCATATTGCATAAATATAGGAAACTTCTAAAATTGGTTGCTTCAAGAGGAGAACTGAATTGGCATGGGACAGAGAAGTGAGAAGGAGAACCTACCAGTTAGGATCTCAGCAGGAAATATATGGCATATTCAAAAGGCGTCATCGAGGAGTTGAGTGACAGAATTATTTACAAAGTTGTGGACAGGGCTAAGGCACCCAACAAAGGATGCTGACACTTTCCAATGGGCAACCTACAGAGGGGAATCATTATCATACCTAAGTCCTAAGGATGAAGAAGGGGAGTAAGTGGTTACTTGAATCCAGAGAGAACTATAGGTATAAAAGGGGCTACGGGACAGAAGCCATAGCCCTTTCCTAGATGAAGTCAGCCACTGTTCATCCATAGTCCAGCAGGGAAGGCACTGGGGGAATAAATAGCCTCACCACATTCTCCTTCTGCACTTGGATCTCTGGACATCCTTAGGGATGAGCCTCTTGGGGCTCAAGGCAGAGTGGAGAGTAGATCTGAAGGCATATAGAGAGAATATCCACTGCACAGACTGTACAGCATTTTTACTTTGTAAACTTAGAACTATATAAATATGTAACTTATTTGAAAAGTAGAAAATGGCGGGGCCCAGTGGCTCAAAGTGCTAGCTTGTAATCCTAGCACATTGGGAAGCCGAGGCGGGCTGATCATCTGAGGTCAGGAGTACAAGACAAACACGGTGAAACCCCATCTCTACTAAAGATACAAAATAGCCAGGCGGGGTGGCGTGCGCCTGTAATTCCAGTTACTCGGGAGGCTGAGGCAGAAGAATCGCGTGAACCTGGGAGGCGGAGGTTGCAGTGAGCCGAGATGGCGCCATTGCACTCCAGCCCGAGCAACAAAAGCTAAACTCCGAAAAAAAAAAAAGAAAGAAAGAAAGGAAAAGAAAAGAGAAGAGAAGAGAAGAAAATTTTGCACACACAAAAGAGAAATTAAAAAGTAAAACGGAAATGAGGGACCAGAGCATATGCTTTCCAAGTCTCCTCCCTCTTCAAATTCTACCTCTGTTTCGTTGGAGCTGCAGTTTTTCACCTAATCACAGTCCGTGGCTCCCCCTAGTGTCAAGGCGACGCTTCACCAAGCTCTAAGAACCATCTAATTCTAGGGGAATTCTGGGGCAGTCGGGCGGCCTCTGCCTCAAATCACTGATGTGTAAGCAGTTTTCACCGTGAATTACACCCACCTGGTAAATGATCGTATCCCCTGAAAGAAAAAAATACATTATTATTATTATTATTATTATTATTATTATTATTATTTGAGATGGCGTCTCGCTCTGTCGCCCAGGCTGAAGTGATGCGATCTCAGCTCACTGCAACCTCCACCTCCCTGGTTCAAGCTATTCTCCTGCCTCAGCCTTCCGCGTAGCTGGGATTACAGGTGCCTGCCACCACGCCCAGCTAATTTTTGTATTTTTAGTAGAGACGGGGTTTCACCATGTTGGGCAGGCTGGTCTCGAACTCCTGACCTCAAGTGATCCACCCACCTTGGCCTCCCAGGGTGCTGGGATTACAGGAGTGAGCCACCACGCCCAGCCAAAATTAATTATTCTGAGACATAGACTAGATATCATTTTAAGCTATAGTGGAAATTTATCTAAATTAAATTTTGAACTAAGTAATTATCTTTTTCCCATATTTCAAATTATTAAATAAATTTAGAGGTAAACAGCATGTGATCTACAACTCTAAATCTTCTGCAAGCCCACTTTTGAGCTTTTTACTCCCTAGTCCATTTGTCCTTAATGCAGTGATTCTCAGCCCTGGCTACAAAATAATGTCCCCTGGGGAGAAAGCTCCTACTGGAGACTCTAATATAATCTGTCTGGGGAGGGACTTAATATCAATATATATTTTTTAACCTCCCAGTTGTTGTAATGGGCAATCAAGGCTAGAAGCCCCTACTTAAGTGATTCTTTGCTGCCTACTAGGTAGATTTTGATTCCTAGTACATTTCTTGTCACTACTCAGGATGTGCTCACTCTGCTTTAGACAAACTGGGTTACTTGTAAAACAATTTCCCACCCTCTGTGCCCTTACATACCACACTCTCCGCCTTGAACACTCTGTCACCTGCCTCCATCTCAACTGTCATAGTTCTACATATTATTACAGGGCCTGCTTAAAGGCTACCTCCTCTGAGAATTTCCCTGCCCCTCATTCCCAAACAGATGTTTCTACCTCCTTTGAACCCCTGAAGATTTTTAAAATAACTTTTATGATCAATCTTCTTTTCTTAATAGAAAATAAACACAGTGATTGACTGTTCTTTTTAACTTATCAAATGAACAATAACAACAAAGTATGATATTTCTGTGAGAGAAATGAGCACTCCCTGTATTAACAAGGGAATAAATTGGTGTTATGGCTTTTAAAAACTTAATCTGGCACTAAATGTCAAAATACATTCTGTTTGGCCCAGCGTTTTCACTCCTAGGAATTTATCCTATGGGTATAATCACATGAGTGGGCAAAAATACCCATAATGGAATGCTCATTGCAGCATTGTTCATAAAAGCAAAAGATGGGAAACAACTGAAATGTCTCATGAGTAGAAGACAAGTTAAATAAATGATGGCACATAATATAGATGGAATGCTGCATAGTCATTTTAGAAATGAGGTATATCTGTATTTGTGACCATAGAACAATTCTAAGACATAGCATTAAGTAGAAAAAAAAAAATCCAATACAATGTCATAGAATGCTTCTACTGTGTTTTGTATAAAAGCACAAATATACATTTGTCTGTGCTTCCAAAGCACTGGGTATCTTTGGATGGATATACAAGCAACTGTCAACAACAACTGACTCTAGGGAAGGAAACTAGTAGGTTTGAGGTAACAACATTACAAAATAAAAACCATGACGCCATCACCAAATATAAGAATTAGAATATTACCAATACCTTTACATATACCCAGAGTCATAGGTAGCCCATCCAGAGCCTCTGTGCAAAAAGCTCCTCTTCTTTGGGTTGGACACAACTCTAAACCAACGTGCCTTGCTTGCCAAACAGAACACAGGCTATATTAATTACATGACCCACTTCTGCCCTGGTGTGCTTTCGGACTTATGTAAATGGAATTCTACTGTATATATTATCCTACAAATTATCTTTTTTACTTAACATTATGTTTGTAACATATATCAATATTGTTACATGTAGTACTCCATTTTCACTGCTGTGTAATATTTCTTTGCATGTTTATGTGCTAAAAGAATTAACTCTATATCCCACTATTTCAGTTACAGGGTAAATATTGAAGGGTGAATATGACTAAACTAAAAGAGAAATGAAGATCACACAAAGATGGATAAAGGAACTCTGGACCTTATTTTGGGTCAGGGAAAGCCAGTGTGCTTTCATTTGATGAGAAATAATTGCATTATGTTAGGCAAGAGTGAGCTGGTAAAGGAGTGAGCACAACAGTAAATGTCTGGTGTTCATGCAGTGAATATTTTACGTTCACTTATTTTCTCTATGGCATTTTCTGTCCTTTAATAAGCTTTTTCACTTTAATAATGTGGAAAATACAGTAATAGTGACAATCCATGCCTATTTAAGTAATGGGAGCACAAGATGTGAGCTTACTAGAGAACGGCTATGACTGCAATGGACTCTACATCTTTTCATTTGGACTTACATGCAATTTCAATGTCTTTGCCAGCACATGAATGTAAATTCATTGCAGTGGATTTTTTATTCAGATACAGAATATTCAGTGCAATTTTTCTAAGTCGTTATAGTCAATTTTCAGATAACAAAAAGTCCAATAACTTCTAAAATAGAAGAGAGAAAAATGGAAAAAGAAAACAAACTTACAAACAAAAGCCCAACCCCAATCAACTGAGTAGAGAGCAATAAAGGAAGAGGGGGAAAGCAAAATAAAAGTTGGACAAATAAAAATTAAAAGTGTGGTGGTAGAAAATGTCTAGATATATTAATAATTATAATAAATATAAATCTAAACTTTATAGTGAAAGACAGATTGGGGAACAAACAAACAAAAAACCTCTAACTACATGCTCTTTCAAAAGAAAAACCTAAAACTTAAGACAAAAAATGGTTGAAAGATGTAACAGGAAAACAGTAACCAAAAAAACAGAAGTGTATATTAAAAATCACACAAAACAGACTTAAGAAAATAGGTATCGTTAGAGAGGGACCACTACTTGATTTTTATAAATGTTCCAATTGTCAGTGATATAATAACTTCAAACTTTTACACCTAGAAAAATTGTTTTAAATATATAAAGCAAATATTTACTGAACTACAAAGAGAAATTGCCAATGAGAGCTTTCAATATATCTCTCTCAATTACCAACAGACCACCCAAAGCAAAGATATTAAAAATATGGAAGATCTGAACAACACAATTAATAACACAATCAAATAGACAGATAAAAATTCTGCATCCAACAGTTGGCAAATGCACTTATTTTTCTTAAATATCATAGTGCAATTATAAAAATAGTCCATTTATTAGACCATATGGCAAGTCTCACAAAATTATAACACAGTCCTCATTCTCTGTGCGCAAAGTAATTAAGTTAGAGGCAATAACAAAAGATAAATCTATAAAAGTTCTTATATATTGAAAAACGTGGAAACACACTTGTAGGTAATTCATGTGTCAAAGAAAAAATTATGGAAGAAATGTAAAAATACTAAAAGCTGAATGATAATGAAAATATCACCTACCATGTTCTGTAAAACAGTCAAAGTCATTCTCTAAGGACAATTTATTAATTTGAAAGCTTGTTTCAGACAAGAAGAAAGGTTAAAAATTAATGAGCTTTGTGTTCAACTCAAGAAATTAGGAGGAAAAATAGAAAAACAATCAAAGTAGGAGGAAATAGATAACAGAGATAAAAACAGAGGTTCAGAAAAAAGTAAACAAAGCTACAAAAAAAGAATCCACAAAATTAAAAGTTTTATTTTATAAACAGAACAATCTCTGCTGAGATTGAGCGAGGAAAAAAAAAGAAGGCACAAATAAGCAATATTAGAATAAAAAGGGACCTAATCACAGACAAGGCAAAGATTTTTTTAGATGAGCTACTCTGAATCAATTTAGGCCACATATTCAAAAACTTAGGTGAAATGGGCAAATTCCTAGAAAACTATAATTTACCAAAACTTACTCAAAAACAGAGAACCTGAATTGTTTTGTATCTACCAAAGAAATGCAATCAATATTTTTAAATCTTCCCACAAAGAAAATATTTAGTTCAGATATGTTTACAAATTACTTACACCAAGGTTTCAAGAACGAGATCATTCCAATCTTTAAAAATGTCCTATAAAACAGAAAAAGAGGGACTATGACACAATTCACTCAATGATATTAACGTAACCTTCATAGCAAAACCAAAGAAGGACAGGACAATAAAGAAACCTTTTGAACCAATCTCACTCATAAACATAGCTACAAATTCAAATTAAATACTAATGAAACAAGCTTAGGAGTTTATTTCAAATAGATAATACATCATAAACAAGTTGAGTTTAACCAGAAATGCAAGCGCAGTTAAACATTAGGAAATAAAAAATATGGCTAGGCACGGTGGCTCACACCTGTAGCCCCAGTGCCTTGAGAGGCCAAGGTGGGTGAATTACTTGAGCCCAAGAGTTAGAGACCAACCAGGGCAACATGGTAAAACCCCGTCTCTACCAAAAAAAATACAAAAATTAGCCAGGTGTGGTAGCACATGCCTGTAGTCCCAGCTACTTGGGAGGCTGAGGTGAGAGAATCACTTGAGCCTGGAAGTGAAGGTTACAGTGAGCCAAGATGGCACCACTGCCCTCCAGCCTGGGCAACAGAGCAAGACCCTGTCTCAAAAAATAATAATAATAATAATAAAGAAAAGAAAATATAAAAATATAATTCATTGGCCAGGCACAGTGGCTCATGCCTGAAATCCCAGCACTTTGGGAGGCCAAGGCAGGTAAATCACCTGAGGTCAGGAGTTTGAGACCAGCCTGACCAACATGGTGAAACCCTTTCTCTGCTAAAAATACAAAAATTAGCCAGGTGTGGTGGCACACACCTGTAATCCCAGCTACTCGGGAGGCTGAGGCAGGAGAATCCCTTGAATCCAGGAGGCGGAGTTTGCAGCGAGCTGAGATCGCACCATTGCACTCCAGCCTAGGCAGCAAGAGCGAAACACCATCTCAAAAACCAAACAAACAAACAAACAAACAAATATATATATATAAAATTTACCGCATTAACAGATTACAGGGGAAAAATATGATAATCTCAAAAGATGCAGCAGATAATGAGAAGCAGACTTATTAAAATCAGGAACAAGACTTAGAAGTCCTATTTACTTCTACTCAACATTATAGTGGATTTTCTAAGTGCATTAAGACAAGAAAAAGCAGCAACAAGTACAAAGATTGGGAACAGCAATAAAAGGTAGGAGTATTGGAATACACTTCATTCATAAGGATATAATTCTCTAAACAGAAAGTCCCACAAAATCTACAGGCAAATTCTTGGTAATAATAACAGAGCTGGCCAGGTGTGTGGCTCACGCCTGTAATCCTAGCACTTTGGGAGGTCGAGGAGGGCAGATCACCTGAAGTCAGGAGTTCCAGACCAACCTGATCAACATGGAGAAACCCCATCTCTACTAAAAATACAAAATTAGCCAGGCGTGGCAGCACTCGCCTGTAATTCTAGCTACTCAGGAGGCTGAGACAGAAGAATCGCTTGAACCCGGGAGGCAGGGGTTGCGGTGAGCCAAGATCATGCCATTGCACTTCCAGCCTGAGCAACAAGAGCAAAACTCTGTCTCAAAAATAAATAATAATTTAACAATAACAGAGCTAACCAACATGGCTGAATAGAAGACCAATACGCACAACCAAATATATTTCTAAGCATTGGCAACAAACAGAAAATTAAAAAAATATAAAAGCAGTTTACCATATGATATGGTTTGGCTATGTCCCCACCCAAATCTCATCTTGAACTGTAACTCCCATCATTTCCACATGTCTTGGGATGGACTCGGTGGGAGGTAATTGAATCACGGGGGTGGGTCTTTTCTGTGCTGTTCTAATGAGAGTAAATATCACGAGATCTGATGGTTTAATAAGGGGGAATTCCTCTACACAAGCTTTCCTTACCTGCTGCCATGTAAGACATGACTTTGCTCCTCCTTTGCCTTCTGCCAAGATTGTGAGGCCTCCCGAGCCACGTGCAACTGTGAGTCTATTAAACCTCTTGTTCTCTATCAATTACCCAGTCTCTGGTATGTCTTTATTAGCAGCATAAAAGACTAATACACCATAACAACAAAAAAGTATAAATTACATATAATGAAGTTATAGGAGACCTATATGGAATAAATTCTAAAACTCTATTTGATAAACATCAAAGAAGATCTACTATAGAAATAAATAAAAGATGACATTCAAAACGAAGACTTTCTATTGTGAAGTTACCAGTTTTTCCCAATTTGACCTACAGATTCAGTGTAATTTGATGCCAAATCACACTTTTTTTCCCAAGAAACTAAGAAGCTGATTCTAAAATTCCTATGGATGAACAAAGGTCAAAAATATAACAAAGACTCTTTTGGAGAAGAACAAGGTAGGAGGTATGCTTTATCCTGCTTGAGGACTTTGATTACAAAGTTAATTAAGAGAGTGGTATTAACGCTGCAATACACAAATGGGTTAATGGAATAGTAGAGACTTGGGAAACAGAGCCACACATATTTGGACATCATATATAACAGAGGTGGTATTGTATATAATCAAGAAAGGGAGAATTAGTCAATAAGTGGTGCTGGGAGAATATGGGGAAAAATGAAACTGGATTCCTACCCAACATGATACGTAAGTCAATTCTAGATGCATGCAAGACTTGGATGTGAAAGGTGATATTTTAAACATCTATAGGATAATATCTTTAGTTTCCTGGGGTAGAGAAAACACATACAAAAAAAAAAAAGGCTTGTCTGAAACTGAGAACACAAAACACCCCAAAAAACTTATCTAAACCTGAAGAGATTAACAAATTTGACTTTCCATTTTTCAAAATACTCCAAACAAGAATTTGTAGACAAGCGACAAGCCAGTAGTAGATATTTGCTATATATAACTAGTGGTACGCCCATACATGTTTTAAAAACCTAGCTTTGCAGAGAGGAAAAAAGCCATGATTTGTTGGGTTTGATTCTTTTCAAGGTGGAAAAGTTTATTTCAAGCCACCAACATGATGTTGCTAAACATGAAGTTAGGAAGACATACACAAAATCTCTCTGACGAGACTACACAAGCCAGCTCCAGTACACCACTGCATATAACACTAAAGGATTTGTTTCCAGAATGCATGAAGAACTCTTTCTATTTATCAATAATTAAATGACAAGCAATGCCACAAAAAAGGAGGCATGAATAGTCATTTTGCAAAAGAGGAAATATGAACGAAGAAAAAATACATGAAAAGATTCTCTACTTCAAAGTGATCATATAAATGTAAATTAAGATTAAAATGAGTAAACATATTAGACTCTCCTGATGAACTAAAGTTAAGTATTACTTCTGGGTGCAGTGGTGGATGTCTGTAGTCCCAGTTACTTAGGAGCCTGAAGTAGGAGAATCACTTGAGCCCAGGAGTTTGACTCTAACCTGAGCAACATAGTGAGACCCTGTCTCTAAAAAACATTTAAAAAGAAATATTACTATATTAATTTTTCCCAAAGACAGATCAACGGGAACTCTTAAACAATGCTGGTGTGAACATAAATTGGCACAACCACCCTGGAATAGGATTTGGCATTATCTTACAAAATTAAGTACTGTACATTCTACAATCCAGCAATATGTAAGCTCAGGTATATATTGTAGAGGAATTCTTGCACAAGTGCACCGGAAAATATGAACATGAATATGCACAGTAGCACTTTTTGTTAAAAACATAAAAACCCAAATGTAATCAGTCAAGGTTTGTTCATAGAAGTAGAACTACTAAGATAAATTGACAAAACGAATTTAGAGACTTGACTGTATGCAATTGTGGGAGCTGGTTATACTCTCTAGGGGAGGCTGTTGTTTCTGTGTCTAGTGCTGGAGCTGAAGTTCACAGGACCAGTGGTCAGGAGGTAGAGAGCAGGAAGCGAGGACAAACTGGAATCCATGAGGATGGACTGGACTCTGCATTGGTCTCTCACCACCTCCAAACCTCTGGTGGAGGAGGAGTTAAACACACCTCTGACCCAAGAGTTAGAGAAGCTGAAGCATAAGATCCACAGGAGCTGGAGGAGCTATGGACCCTGCACCTACCTCCTGAGTGTTAGGAAATACAGCTAATTTCTTCACTTTCACCTTCCACATCAGGCAGAAAATGTCTCTCCAGGTTCATCTAGTCTATTTTCATATGAGAAGTTTAAGAGGCCCAGAGAAGTGAAGTGACTTGTTACCTAGAAGCCTGTTTTTTAAAAAAAAAGTCTTATGCATCTGAAACTCTTCGTAAGAGAGTGCACGTCAGTATTTTTGATCTAGGTACAGGCTGTCCGAGGGATATTCTTGACTCATGTTCTTTTGCCAGTTGCCTCTGATTATATCACATACAGGGCTTAGGTAGCTTTGCAATAATAGTTCTACTAATTATTCTCCAAAGGAAATTCCTCATTCCACTGCAAATAGATGTGATCTTAAGACTGATTTCCCCCAGAATCACTACAATATACTCTTATCTAAATTTGAGCACAGCATCTAAATATTCATTTTATTTAAATGTGAATTGCTGCATTCGAGCTAAGACCGAGTTCTGCATACGAGATCCAAATTTGGTACCAATTTGGTAACCATAATCCATGGTTACTCTGTGACTACTAATCTGGTGGAAAAAGAAAACACTCTTTGGCAGAAGAGGATAAGTACATTCCTAATTTTCATTTCCAGATTCTTAGCCACTCATCCAGGATGAATGTTAAAACCATTATCAAAACATAGCCTTAGAAATAAAATTGTTAGGGAGATAATAATAACTCTTTGTCAATGAATTTATTTTGAGCAATAATAATACAACAAAGTTCCAGTACTGCAAAAAAGTTTGGCTAATCTCAAGAACATTATAGCATATGCAACTTGAAGTAATTTCTTTATCTAAAAATATTGGGCCAAAAGAAACTAATTAGAGTTTAATGTAATTTTATATTAAGTGTCTTGCTGTGGTTTTAAGATTTTCAGAAATACTTTATTTTAAATCATCTCAGTGATTTAAAATAGAGTAACACTTTTAAATGATAAAAAAATTTTAATCATTTATCATTTTAAATGATAAAAATAAATTTTGAGCGGGAAACCCTTTTCATAAAGAAAAAAGAATAAAAGAAATTTTTATCATTTTTAGTTTCACAAAATAACAAACTGGAAGGTAATAATGTAAATTTGTAAGCTTTTCTCTGCAAAAAACTGTCATAAAAATCTTTAGATGGTGTGTTTCATTACTGACTTTAAAATAAAATTTAATATAAAAATATGATTCATAGCTAACTTTTTCTGAAATGTGTTTCTTTTTTTACAAAGTGAGATGTATCAGTACTTCTTTCGTTTCTATGCAATAATATTGTCACTCTCCCTTTTCTTTTTTATTAACTGATTTGGACTCTATTTCTAAGATAGCGTATAACAAAATGCCCCCAAAACCCACAACCCACAATTTTATGGATACTCTACCTATTGGGTTATATTCCAATATGGTTATCATGTAGAAACCTCAAAAGAGAAAGGCTAACTTCCTCCTGTAAAGGAGTGATCATTACCACCACCAATCAATTGAACAAAGCCACTTCCACACACAGTCAATAAGCTGCTTTGACTTTTTCTTGTTCTTACTCTTCTGGGTCTAGACTTGGGGAGTTAAAGTGTTAAGGTCTATGTACTTTGGCCATGGGTAACTGCCACAAATTGGGTTCTCAGTGAAGCACAGTCTGGACAGAGATTGGGGTGAAGGAATTTTATTAGGGAGTGTTCTTGGGATCAAACCAGTCCACTGCCTGGTCTTAGACCAATAGTAAAGAGGGGAATAGCGCCCTCCCCCACAGGCCAAGGGAAGACAAAATTAGCAGGATGTAAGATCTAGCTATTCTTCCCGATGTGGAGATTCTCCTTCCAGTGAACTTTGGAGAACCGTTTATTTTTATTAAGAAAGGCAACATTTTTTGACATGTACAAAGCACTTTCCTATATTTTTATTTTTTAATTTTTGATTTCCATAGGTTTTTGGGGAACAGGTGGTGTCTGGTTACATGAGTAAGTTCTTTAGTGGTGATTTGTGAGACTTTGGTGCATCCATCTCCTGAGCAGTATACGCTGAACCCAATTTGCAGTCTTTTATCTCTCACCCCCTTCCCACTCTTCCTCTGAGTCCCCAAAGTCCATTGTGTCATTCTTACGCCTTTGCATCCCCATAGCTTATCTCCCACTTATGAGTGAGAACATATGATGTTTGGTTTTCCAAGGGAAGGCAATATTTTTATTAGGGGTCTATAAATATTAGTGGCTAAGTGTTTTTTAAAATTTGGTATTTCAACTGTAGTCTTCATGATCAGTGATTTAGAAAAATACCATATTGTACTGAAATAAATTTGCTATATATTTATTTCAGATACTATATTAAAAATTGAAAAATTAGTGTTTTCTGCTGTTTGGAAAATACAGTAAATTTTCTTCTCTAAGTTTTCTTTTGCTAGAGTTTTTATGTGGTGTCACGGGCCTCTCCATGCCCTTTGCATTCTCTTCCAAAAATCTGTTCTTGCTGTCAGTTAAGTGGAAATGGTTAGCAACGAAGCAAAATCAAAGTGGACCCACCCAGCTTTTATATCCTGCATGGCTGAGCTTTAATGAAAGTTTGAGTTTTTCCAAAAGTCTGGTCTCTACTGACTGGGAATGAAAAACATTTGGAAAAAAATGCCTTGAGCATGTGAACCATGTAATTTCATTTGAACTAAGGAATTCCAAAAACACTTTGCTTATTGGAAGGGCAGTTATATTGCTGCATTAGAACTTGATATTGAGAAGGATAAGTACTAGTTCTTTTCTCCCTTTTTCTCATAAACATTAAAAAAAATTAAAGACTGAGTGGCTGGGTAGGAAAATAGTGTAAAGAGGCTAAGTTGGACCACCAGGTGGGCTTGCTCTAGAACCTATTCCTTCCTTAGGCGATCCATCTACTCTTCCGGGTTCCATAGAGCCCCACGCAGCTTGAAGCAACCCACTCTGCACTGATGACAATTCAGGGCTTCATCTGGCCATGTCTTGATGACTACTTGAACCAAGGCCCAGTCCTTTAGTCAGTTCTGCTCACCGACACCAGTGTAAATGCTATGCCAGTAGCAAAACTGGAATTGCTGGGTCCCTGCTGGGCAATCTGGCCAGAGAACAAAGTAGGTCCTGTTCAGTTTTATGTCTCCATGAGGGGATCAGGTGTTAATATTATTAACTAGCATTTTTGGGAATATGTACTATGTGCTAGTCACAATACTGGATACTTTTACATGGATTACATTATTCAATCCCCATAACAATCCTCTATGGAATTTTGAAGCTTAGAAAGGTTAAGAAATCAGGTTTTGAAACCAATCAGTCTGACGCCAAAGCCTTTGATCTTCTTTCCTATTTTGTAATCCCTGGCTTTTAATCATGGGTCTTAGTGTACTAGATTGGGATCACAGATATCAGTGTAGCAGATACAGTTGGTGCCCTGCCCATGTCTCCTGAGCCTTACCAAGTGCCAGCAGCTGGACCATCTTGCTTAATGGCCTTCTCTGGTGGCTGGAGCTCCATATGTGAGCATAGGTTTGAGGAGATGTAATGCCTTAAGTGCAGCCTTTAACTAATGATTGATAGGAGTTGGGGTATGAATACTTCAGCTCCTTTGCTACTCTGGTAGAGTAACTCAGAGGCATGAATTTTACACTGGTACCCAAAATTCTCCAGAGGGATTAAGTCCATTACCCACAGCACTAACCCACTTGAAAACATGCCCTTTTTATTGATTGCCTTCCCTCTTTGTCTCACTTCCCTTGCCCATATTTCCTGAGATCACTACCCAAGTAAGCTACCTGTGTACCTATTAATGCCTCAGGATCTGGCTTCTGGGGGAACCAAAACTAAGACAAAGAGCAAAGAAAAGGTGGACCTATGAAGAAGGAGGACCCAGTTGGAGTGGATGGGGCAATGCTGGAAGGAAAGCATGGGGTTGCAGTCTCTAGGAAGAAGCCTCTGATGATGGTTTCCTGTTCTTGAAGCTGACAGTGTCACTGTGAGACAGGAGACAGAGGTTTTGGGGGATTATTGAATATTGACACACTGGATGGTTCTTTGATTGCTTGATTGAATGGAATTTCTTTCAGAAGTTCTCTCTTGGTCTGTTCTTTTCAAATGTATTCTATATTTACCCAAGTTTAAAAAGAAGAGATTCCAGAAAATGCAACCATTAATAACTGGAATAATGAAACAAAGAAAATGCTAACACGTTAAAAACAGAACATTGAGTAAATGGTCATAAGTAAATGAAAGACAAATGTATATATATAATTTTGGAGGATGTATAATTTACTCATATGGCCTGAATGTAGTAATACTATGTATCATATTTCATGCAAACATAAACTGAATGAGGCTTTTTTTTTTTTTTTTTTAAGACAAAGTCTCCCTCTGTCACTTAGGCTGGAGTGCAGTGGGGTGATCTCGGCTCACTGCAACCTCCGTCTCCCAGGTTCAAGCAATTCTCCTGCCTCAGCCTCCCAGGTAGCTGGGACTACAGGCACGCACCACCATGCCTGGCTAATTTTTGTATTTTTAGTAGAGACGGGGTTTCACCATATTGGCCAGGCTGGTCTCAAACTCTTGACCTCGTGATCCACCCACCTCGACCTCCCAAAATGCTGAGATTACAGGCATGAGCCACTGCGCCCGGTCAATGAGGCTCTTTTATACCACTTTTACTACACTTATAGGATCATTTCTCAACTTGTGACTCTATCATCTTTACTGATTAACTAGACATCCAGTGGTGCCCAAATTTTCAGGGAATAACATGGGCATGGGCAAAATCTTGCCTTGTTAAGGTTAATGGTAAGGTTAATGGTAAGGTTAAGGTAAATTGTTAACTATTGCATTTAGGTCGGGCATGGTGGCTCACCCCTGTAATCCCAGCACTTTTGAGTGGCCGAGGCAGGCAGATCACTTGAGGCCAGGAGCTTGAGACCAGCCTGGTCAATAAGGTGAAACCCATCTCTACTGAAAGTACAAAAATTAGCCAGGCATGGTGGCAGGCACCTGTAATCCCAGCTACTGCAGAGGCTGAGACACAGCAATCACTTGAACCCAGGAGGCGGAGGTTGCAGATTGTGCCACTGCACTCCAGCCTGGGCGACAGTGAGACTGGAAAAAAAAAAATCAATTGCATTTACACATTTTAATATCTGTCATTAATTTTACATATTCAACTTCATGTCTGCATTAACCAAGTTTTGCCTGAGACATCATACTTAAATTTACATGGCTGTTATAATAATCTGAAACAAATTGGTTTTTGAAGCAGTCGCTTGGGGTATTGTTAACACATTCATGAAGAGCAAACTTAGAAATGCCCATTATTTTTTATAAGATCTGTAGATTCAGAGAGGAAAATAAAGTTGTAAGTAGACATTTCTTCTTCTGAATACTCCAACCACAAGAAGGAACTGTATGAGCAATAACAGAATATTTTGAGATAATCTTTAGAGTATCTAAGCACTCAATCCCCATTCATTGAGTCTTGAAGATGCCCAATATGCTCACCACATTCCAGTCAAACAGCACTTTCACCAGAGATTTGAGTTACAGAGCTGGATAACCCCTCACTGTTTTTTTTTTTTCTTTCTTTAGATGGGGAGTCTCGCTCTGTGACCTAGGCTGTGGTGCGATCTCGGCTTACTGTAACCTCTGCCTCCTGGGTTCAAGCAATTCTCCTGGCTCAGCCTCCCAAATAGCTGGGATTACAGGCGTGCACCACCACACCCGGTTAATTTTTGTACTTTTAGTAGAGACGGGGTTTCACCATGTTGGCCAGGCTGGTCTTAACTCATGACCTCAAGTGATCCGCCCACGTCAGCCTCCCAAAATGCTGGGATTACAGGCATGAGCCACCACGCCCAGCCACCCCTCACTGCTTTTTAACAAATACTAACAGGTAAACTGTTTATCTGCTTGATCATAGAAGAACATGGACTCATTGATGAAGTATATATAGGCAATGGTAAACTTTGTTTTCTAATCCACACATACAGCTGATTTAAACCCATGTTTTCATTTACTGGTCAAGAAAAAAATATGGAGGGAGTCTTGCTATTCATGCAAACATTTTTGTCTTTACCACACAGGAATCCTCAGAAAACCTCTGAGAACAATGTTTGCTTGGACTTAGAGAGGTGTCCAGTTAGGGGAGATGTTGGGACACTTTGCTCCCTTCCTACAGAAGGGATTCCCAAGTCCTACAGAAGATTCCCCTCTAATGGAAAGCAGCACGTAGTGGCAGCATAAGTTAAGAAAACAATCAACTCCTAGGAAACTGTGGAGGACAGTAAGAGCCTGTAGCGCATTACAATGGGCATCCTGAGAAAGTGACTAGGGTACAGGGAGATTCTGCCTTTGGTGTATTATATATTAAATGATGTGGATGGATTAATGTTGTTAAAATATGGAGACTTCTTCCCCCGCCCTTACTCTTCATCCCCAGTCCCTCCCCTCCTCAGCCCCTTCAAAAAAGAAAGAAAAAAGAAAAAGAAAGAAAGAAAGAAAATGGTGTTAAAATATGATCCTATTGTTAAATGTTAACTCTTTGATTCATTTATAGCCTTCAACATCATACCTGGGTGATGTGATTCCTTCTTCCCTCTCTTACTTTTACATCCATGGATGTATGCCACAGAAAGATCTACAGCACTGTTTATTTTCAAGAATTCACATGACCCTTTAGATAAATTATTGTTTTCATTTTTGCCTAAGATACACAAGATATTATTCTCCAAGAAAATGTGAAAATACTGATTTCCTTCATTTCTTTAGCAAAGTAATTTTATACATGAAGGATTGAGTAAAAACAAATACCTTAGGAGTTAAAAAAATTGTAGTTAATAAGACAGCCTGACATAAATTATTATATACATTTAGTTGGTGAGAAAATAAGTTTGTGGAAAGAGATGGTATAGTGAAGTTGATAAACTTGGGGATTCTGGGTTCAAGTTTTGACTCCATCACTTTCCAGCTCTGTGAGCCTTGAGCTTCTCTAAGCCCCAATTTCCTCATCTGTAAAATGGGGACAATATGTATCTCATGTGATTGTTGAGAGGATAAAAATTAAATAATGTAAAATGCTTACAGCAGTATCTAGTACATAAGGGCAGAATAAACGCTAGTTACTGTTATTATTTATGTAACAGTACCAATCATTAGACACAAAGTTCTTTGTGACTAATCCACAATATACCACTAAAGGCACAGATTAATGCCAGTGCCTGGTTTCTAGCACTTAAAAAAATAACAAGCTGGTATGACAGATATTAACATTTCCACCTGCAGGTAAAAAAACGGTTAAAGGTAACTTAGGGCTAGCAGGGCAATATGAAGGTGATCAGCAGGGGCCAGATGGTCAGGTTTAACTTGCCCATAATTGCTATTGAATGACCCAAGGTCACTTCCTCTACTTGGTCTTATCTGGTTTTCACAGCACAATTTTTACATCCTTAGACAGCTCTCTCATTAGGAAATCAAGAAAATTCAGATCTGCTGGAGAAGGGATCATGGCCATATCTCCCAGGAATCCAGTGCACTTTTTGACTTGTTTACAAACTAACAGAAGGTTGAGTACAGAGATTCCAGACCATATTCAAAGTACACACCGGACACTTTTTTTTTTCCTCCTAAAGAAATGTCAACCTTATTAATATGCATGAGACTCATAGTGGATAGTTGTTAAAAATGCTAATTCTTGGGCCATACCATCAAGGACTCCGGATTCAGAAAGCCTGGGACTTGGCCAAGGAATCTGTACTTTAAATATATCTCTAGACAATTCTGATCAAGATGACTGGACCACACTTTGGGAAAACTGATCTCCTTGATAACAAATTAACAATTTTAAAAATAGTACTTATTATTTTTTGATGATAAAAGAAAAATTAGAAAGTGCTAAGAACAGAAAAAATTAATAATTATATTTTCAGGAGATGATGACTGCAAATATAGCTGTCCTAATTTTTTTAAATAAAAGACAATAAAGGAAATAATGTATTTTGGGGGACATTTGGTAGCCATTTTTCCATATCTCTTTTCAAGTTCTTACATTCAAGTGTATTGGTTGTTCAGTTTCACAGGTATATTCCTTTTATACCAACTCTTAATGGCTTTTATAAATGATTTCTATGTTTGAAATATATATAAATTTACTCTATGAAACCCACTTATATTCTTGTTGGGTCAGGAGATTGGACTGGATGTGTTTAAGGCCCATTCTGACTAAGATGTCATACTTGTAAGATTCTTATAACTCTTTTAAGTATAAGGAATAACCGCATTCAAACTTGACAGATAATTTAAAATTATATCCCCCAAAAGTTAAAGATTTCCTCTTGGGCTTTGACCTTTCATGCAGATCTCCTGATGTGACAGTATATCAAAGGTAGTAACATTTCTCCAAAAGTGATATACAAATGGCCAACAAGTATATGAAAAAATGCTCAACATCACTAATCATCAGAGAAATGCAAACCAAAACCACACCCATTAGGATAGCTATCATTTAAAAGCAAAAACAAAAACAAAGCCTGAATATAACAAGTGTTAGCAAGGATATGGAAAAATTGGAACCCACGTGCACTGTTGGTGGGATTGTAAAATGGTGCAACCACTATGGAAAAGAGTATGGAGGTCCCTAAAAAATTTGAAAAATAGAAGTACCATATGATTCAGCAATCCCACTTCTGCGTATATATCCAAAAGAATTGAAAGTAGGGTCTCTAAAAGATATTTGCACACCCATGTTCGTAACATCACTATTTACAATAGCCAAGATTTACAATAGCCAAGTTGTGGAAGCAACTCAAATGTCCATGGACGGATGAATGGATTAACAAAATCTGGTATATACATGCAATGAAATGTTATTCAGTCTTAAAAAGGAAAGATATCCTGTCACATGCTACAACACTGATAGACCTTCAGGGCATTATGCTAAGTGAAACAGGCCAAGCACAAAAAGACAAATACTGTATGATTCTACTCATATGTGATATCTGAAGTAGTCAAATTCACAGAAACAGAAAGCAGAATGATGGTTATTAGGGTCTGGGGAAAAGGAGGAAAGGGAAGTTGATGTTTCATGGGTATAGAGTTTCAGTTCTGCTAGATGAAAAAAGTCTGTCATGATTGGATAATGAATTTCACTCTAAGTTCACTGATACATACAGGAGATAATGGACTGACACAATGAATATGAAATTTTGGCTAAATTATTGAAGGCATATTTGTCTGAATAGAGAGTAGGGTGGGAATCTCAGAATTATAGGGTTAAAAATGTCTTGTTCCAACTCCTCTTGCCATTTTAGTAAAGAATACACACTGAAAATGCAGGTATGACTCTTTTTTTTTATACTAGAGAACTGATAGGGACATGGTCAAACACAATTGTTACTGTTGGCTAATTTATGTAGAATCAATTCTGTTTCCAATCAGTTTTCATTTCTAAAATGACTAAAGTGAAGAGCAAACATAACGACCCTTCCCATTTTGCTTGGTTAACAATAGTAGGCTGTTTGGCTTTATTTTCCAGTTTGTGCTAATGCTCCAGCCCAGAAAGTCTCACTCAGATCCATTAAGGCTTATTAACAATAAGCCATCCTGCCTTTAAGGTTAATTAAATGATTTGAACTAATATTTAACACTGTGAACTGTGAGGAGAATTGTGGACAAAGTAGACTGGTTAGTCACATATGACCAGTTACTGACATGTTCTTTTCAATTTAAATGTTTACATTTTTTATTAATATTATTTAAAATGTCAACCACATACCAAAGTGGAGCAGATAACACAGTGAATTCCCAAGTACAGTCACACACTGCCTAATGACAAGGATATGTTCTGAGAAATGCATTGTTAGACAATTTTGTCACCCTGTGAACAAAGAGTCTACACCAAACTAGATGTTGTAGTCTGCTACATACCTAGACAATATAACATATTGCTACTAGGCTACATATCTGTACAGCATGTTACTGTACTGAATACTATAGGCAATTATAACACAGTAAGTATTTGCATATCTAAACACAGAAAAGTTACAGTAAAAATACGGTATAAAAGATTTTTAAAAAATGATACACCCATACAAGGCACTTACTATGAATGGAGCTTGCAGGACTGGAAGTTGCTCTGGGTGTCACTGGATGAGTGGTGAGTGAATATGAAGGCCCAGAACATTCCTATACACCACTGTAGACTTTATAAACACTGTACACTTAGGCAACAAATTTATTTACAAATTTTTCTTTCTTCAATAATAAATTAACCTTTGCTAACTGTAATTTTTTACTTCATAAACTTTAGTTTTTTTAAACTTTTAAACTCTTGTAATAACACTTAGCTTAAAACACAAATATGTTGTGCAGCTGTATAAAAACTATTTTCTTTCTTTATATTCTTATTCCATAAGCTCTTATCCATTTTTATTTTATTATTTATTTGAGTTGGAGTCTCGCTGTGTTGCCCAGGCTGGAGTGCAATGGCGCTATCTCGGCTCACCACAACCTCCGCCTCCTGGGTTCAAGCAATTCTCCTGCCTCAGCCTACCAAGTAGCTGGGATTACAGGCGCCCACCACCACGCCTGGCTAATTTTTGTATTTTTAGTAGAGACAGGGTTTCACCATGTTGGCCAGGCTGGTCTCAAACTCCTGACCTCGTGATCCACCTGCCTCAGCCTCCCAAAGTGCTGGGATTACAGGCGTGAGCCACCAAGCGTGGCCCATTTTTATTTTTTCTGAGACACAGTCTCACTCTGTTGTCTAGGCTGTAGTGTAGTGGTGGGATCCAGCTCATTACAACCTCTACCTCCCAGGTTCAAGAGATTCTCGTGCCTCAGCCTCCTGAGTAGCTGGGATTACAGGTGCACAACACCACACCCGGCTAATTTTTGTATTTTTAAAATTTTTTGTAGAGATAGGGTTTCACTATGTTGGCCAGGCTGGTCTCGAACTCCTGGCCTCAAGTGATCCGCCCACCTTGGCCTCCCAAAATGCTGGGATTACAGCCATGAGCTACCACGCCCGGCCTATTGTTAAAAAATTTAATTTTTAAAAACTTTTAAAACATTTTTGTTAAAAACTAAGACACAACTACGTAAGCCTAGGATTACACGGGGTCAGGTCATTAATATTAGTGTCTTACACCTCCACATCTTGTTCCACTGTTTTTTTTTTTTTTTGACAGGGTCTCACTCTGTCACACACACTGGAGTGCAGTGGTGTGACTAAAGCTCACTGCAACCTGGAACTCCTGGGATCAAGTGATACTCCTGCCTCAATCTTCCAAGTAGCTAGGACTACAGGCATGTGTCACCATGCCTGACTAGTTTTTTTAAAAATTGATTCGTAGAGACAGGGTCTTGCTACCTTGCCCAGGCTGGTCTTGAACTCCTGCCTCAAGGGATCCTCCCACCTTGGCCTCCGAAAGGGCAGGGATTACAGGTATAAGCCACCACATGGGCCTCCCACTGAAAGTTGCTGAGAGGCAATAACACACATAGAGGTGTCATATCCTGTAACAATGCCTTATTTTGGAATACCTCCCTGAAGGACCTGCCTAAAGTTGTTTTACGGTTAAGTTTATTTTTTAAGTAGAAAGCGTATGCTTTAAAATAAAGAAAATTAGCATAGTAAATACATAAACTAGTGACATAGTCATTTGTTATTAAGTATCATATACTATATATAATTGTGTTACAATCTTATATAACTGGCAGTGCAATAGGTTTGTTTATATAGGCATCAACACAAACACATGAGTAATACATTGTGTTATGGCAGTATGACAGTATCATGTCACCAGGTGATAGGAATTTTTCAGCTGCATTATAACCTCATGGGACCACCATTCTAAATGCAGGCTGTCACTGACTGAAACATCATTATATGGTACAGGACTATACTCATCACTCAGCTTCAAAGAAAAACAACTCATGGCCAATTTTGTTTCATATATATTTCACTCACCCCCAGATTATTCTGAAGCAAAACCCAGACATCATATCAATTCAGCTGAGATATTACTTACTTTCAGAAGGGACAAATGATAATCAAGAGGCTAGCCCAGTCCAGGCAAGGTGGCTCACGCCTGTAATCCTAGCACGTTGGGAGGCCTAGGTGGGTTGATCACCTGAGGTCAGTAGTTCAAGACCAGCCTGGCCAACATGGTGAAACCCCCATTTCTACTAAAAATACAAAAATTAGCTGGGCGTGGTAGCATATGCCTGTAATCCCAGCTACGCAGGAGGCTGAGGTAGGAGAATCGCTGGAACCCAGGAGGCGGAGGCTGCAGTGAGCCGAGATCTTACCAATGAAGTCCAAGCAGGGCAACAGAACAAGACTCATCTCAGAAAAAAAAGCCACCCAGGAAGCAAATACAACAGTTTATATGATAAAAGTATAATCAGGTTGAATGTTAAAAATATATTAAAGTCATAAATGAAAGTAGTACCATTTTCAATGGATATTATCATTGGTTCTTATGGAGGTCTCCAAATACCGAGAGTGGTATGCTCAGACCCAAAATCCAGCCACAGCTCCATCATCACAAGCCTGTGAATACGTGCGAAAGTACACAGGGCCTACTTTTACTCTGGTGACTCAGGGTACCCTTCCTCCTAATCTTCTTCTCACTAGGCTTGGGACTGAGCCAGAAGCTACACATTACATTACTCCCTTTGACTTGCCAGTTCTGCAAGGTCCTACTTAAAGCAGAACAAACAAACAGGACATTACTAATCATAAGCAATTTAACTTTTAAAAATAACTTTATTCTTATCACAAAAGTAACATGAACTCATTACAGACAATTTGGCAAATCCAAAATCCCAAAGAAGAACATAAAAAGTACCTAAAATTGCATTTTCCCCATTTTTTATTAGGCACATATGTAATTTTTTTATAAACATGAGATTATATTTTACATACTGTATTTAATCTGTTTTCATTACTTTCTAATATATACTGTATATACTTCCAAGTGATTAAATATTCTTCCTCAACATAAGCTTTTATTTTTGCAAAATTCCTCAGGTGTAAGGAAAGACAGTAATTAATGTCTTTTTGGAGACATTTAGATTATTCCCACTTAGATACACCTTTAGATTTAAAGCTAAAATTCTGTACATATCAGTGTTTATTTCCTTAGAAAATAATCACAGGAAAGAAATCCAGGCATACTTCAGAGATAATGCAGGCTGGGTTCCAGACCAACCCAATAAAGTGAATATTGCAATAAGATGAGTCACACACATTTTTTGGTTTGCAAGTAGTTATAAAAGTTATGTTTAGACTGTTCTGTCATCTATTAAGTGTGTAATAGCATTTTGTCTAAAAAATGTGTATACTTTAATTTAGAAAATACTTTATTGCAGCCGAGCATGGTGACTCATGCCTATAATCCCAGTACTTTGGGAGGCCGAGGCGGGCGGATCACCTGAGGTCAGGAGTTCAAGACTAGCCTGGCCAACATGGGGAAACTCCATCTCTACTAAAAATACAAAAATTAGCCAGGCATGGTGGCACACGCCTGTAATCCCAGCTACTCGGGAGGCTGAGGCAGGAGAATCGCTTGAACCTGGGAGGCGGAGGTTGCAGTCAGCCGAGATTGTACCACTGTACTCCGGCCTGGGTGACAGAGCGAGACTCCATCTCAAAATATATATATGATTGCTAACAAAATGCTAATGATCTTCAGAGCTTCCAGCAAATAGTAATCTCTTTGCTGCTGGAGGGTCTTGTCCCATGCTGATGGCTGCTGACTGATCAGGGTGGTGGTTGCTGAAGGCTGTAGTGACTGTTCCAAGTTTTTTTTTTTTTTTTTGACATGGAGTCTTCCTCTGTCGCCAGGCTGGAGTGCAGTAGCGCAATCTCGGCTCACTGCAACCTCCGCCCCGCAGGTTCAAGCAATTCTCCTGCCTCAGCCTCCCGAGTAGCTGGGACTATAGGCGGGTGCCACCATGCCCAGCTAATTATTGCTTTTTTAGTAGAGACGGGGTTTCACCATGTTGGCTAGGATGGTCTCGATCTCTTGACCTTGTGATCTGCCTGCCTTGGCCTCCCAAAGTGCTGGGATTACAGGTGTGAGCCACCGCACCTGGCCCCTTTCCAGAAGGTTTTAGATTCACTTTGCTCAGATCCATCAGAGGAATCACTGTGTATAGCAGATCCACTATGTATAGCTGCATTTCATAGCAGCTCTAGCCTTATGAAATGTATTTCTTAAATAATAAGACTTAAAAGTCAAAATTATTCCTTGGGCCACAGCTACAGAATGGATATTGCATTAGCAGGCAAGGAAACAGCATTAATCTCCTTGTATGTCTCCATCAGAATTCTAGGATGGCTAGATGCACTGTCCGTGAACAGTGAAAGTTTGAACTATGTATAGCAGATTCACTATGTATAGCTGCATTTCATAGCAGCTGTAGCCTTATGAAATATATTCCTTAAATAATAAGACTTAAAAGCCAAAATTACTCCTTGGTCCATGGGCTACAGAATGGATACTGCATTAGCAGGCAAGGAAACAACATTAATCTCCTTGTATGTCTCCATAAATACTCTAAGATGGCTAGATGTGCTATCCATGAACAGTGAAAGTTTGAAATGACTCTTTCATTCCAAGTAGTAGTTCTCAACAAGAGCTTAAAATATTCAATAAATCATACTGGAAACGGATGTGCTATCATCCATGCTTTGCTGTTCCATTTATAGAGCACAGGCAGAGTAGACTTGACATAATTCTTTTTTTTTTTTTTTTTTAAGGAGAGAAGTAAATTCATAACCTTTATTATTGGATGTTTTCATTAACCAAAGTTATATATGTACATGGCTTAGAAAATCAAATATTCTTTGAGGTTTTGACAGCGGCATCCCTGAACTACCTGCTATACCCTCATTTCTGATTTCCAGAGGAAATTTGGATATACTCTCCCAATTCTCATATTAAACATTTTATATTTGCTATCATATTTTAAATTCCCTAGAACTAATTTTTGATTTCTGAATGCTGACAAGGATTTCCTCCTCAGGCTCTGTCAAACTTTCTTCCTGACTAGGCCTTGGCCTGCTGAGCCCAGTTTTAGCAAGAATTCTTCTATGCCAGTTTACTGACACTCCCCCATTCTTTTTTTTCTTAAGGGCCTTAGGATTCTAGGAGTGGTAAATGAGCACTGGCTTCCACCAAAAAAGCCACCAGCATTATTAGCCGCTAACAAGAGAGTCAGCCTGTCCTTTGAAGCTTTGAAGCCAAGCACTGACTTTTCCTAACTATGAAAGTCCTAGATGGCATCTTATTCCAACAGATGGCTGTTTTGTCTACACTGAAGATCTGTTGTTTAATGTAGCCACCTTTATCAAAGATCTTAGCTAGATCTTCTGGACAACTTGCTGTAGCTTCTACGTCAGTACTTGCTACTTCACCTTGCAGTTTCATGTTATGGACACAGCTTCTTTTGGTAAACCTCATGAACCAACGTCTGCTAGCTTCAAATGCTTCTTCTGCAGTTTCCTTGCCTCCCTTAGGCTTCACAGAATTGAAGAGAGCTAGGGCACTGCTCTGGCCTAGGCTTTGGCTTAAGGGAATGCTTTTTAAAAACTGGTTTTTGCTTCGTTTTAGAGACAGGGTCTCACTCTGTCACCCAGGCTAGAGTGCAGTGGCGCAGATAGCTCATTGTAATCTGGAACTCCCGGGCTCAAGTGATCCCCGTCTCAGCCTCCCAAGTAGCTAGGACTACAGGTGCAGACCATCATACCCGGCTAATTAAAACATTTTTTTTAAAGAAATGGGGTCTTGCTATATTGCCCAGGCTGGTCTCGAAGTCTTAGGCTCAAGTAATCCTCCTGTCTCAGCCTCCCACAGTGCTGGGATTAAGGCATGAGGCACTGCGTCTGGTTTAAGGGAATGTTGTAGCTTGCTTGATCTCCTACCCAGACCATTAAAACTTTCTCCAGGTCAGCAACAAGGCTGTTTTGTTTTATCATTCCTATGTTCTCCAGAGTGGTACTTTTACTTTCCTTTAAGAACTTTTTTTCCTTTGCATTCATAACTTGGCTAACTGGTACAAGAGGCCTAGCTTTTGGCCTATCTTTGCTTTCAATATGCCTTCCTCACTTAGTTTAATCATTTCTAGCTTTTTACTTAAAGTGAGAGACGGGGATTCTTTCTTTCACTTGAACACTTAAAGGCTACTGTTGGGTTACTAACAGGCCTAATTTCAATATTGTTGCATCTCAGGGGATAGGGAGGCCCAAAGAAAGGGAGAGAGACAGAGGAACTGCCAGTTGATGGAACAGTCAGAACGCACATAACATTTATCACTTAAGTTCTCCATCTTACATGGATGTGGTACATGACACCCCAAAACAATTACAATAGTTACAACAAAGACCACTGACCACAAATCATCATAACAGATATACTAATAATGAAAAAGTTTCAAATATTGAAAGAATTACCAAAATGTGATAAGAGCCATGAAGTGAGCATATGCTATTAGAAAAAATGGTGCCAATAGACTCACTCAACACAGGGTTACCACAAACCTTATATTAAAAAAAAAAAATTGCACCAAATTGTACTTCCGTCAAGAGAGTATAAACGTATCCCCATTTCTTATGTGTACTCTTACCAACATTATTTCTAGTAATTTAAAAAGTTTATAAGTTTCATAGATGAAAACATGCACCTAGTAACTTTTTTTTTTTTTTGAGACAGGATTTCATTCCTTTCACTCAGGTGGGAGTGCAATAGCATGATCTTGGCTCACTATTACCTCTGCCTCCCAGGCTCAAGCAATTCTCCTGCCTTAGCCGCCTCAGGGGCTGGGACCACAGGTGTATGCCACAGTGCCGACTGATTTTTTGTAGAGACAGGGTTTCACCATGTTGCCCAGGCTGGTCTCAAACTCCCGGGCTCAAGTGATCCGCCCACCTCGGCCTCCGAAAGTGCTGGGATTACAGGCGTGATTACCCTGCCCGGCCCCCTACTAACTTTTATCATAAGCTTAATCTTAGAACAGAGTCCAAAAATTTTGACAGGAGTGGTGGTGGAAACTAGTAGAAAAAGGAGGAGAAGAAAGACCTAAGGCATGAGAACTGTCAGTATATTTTACAAAATAAAGTTAAAATATGATATTTGAAAGTTGAAGCCAGGCACGGCGGTTCACACCTGTTATCCCAGCACTTTGGGAGGCCGAAGCTGGTGGATCATTTGAGGCTAGGAGTTGGAGACTAGCCTGGCACATGATGAAACCCCATCTCTACTAAAAATCCAAAAACTAGACAGGCGTGGTGGTGCATGCCTGTAGTCCCAGCTACTCAGGAGGCTGAGGCACAAGAATCACTTGAACCCGGGAGGCGGAGGTTGCAGTGAGCCAAGATTGCACCACTGCACTCCAGCCTGGGTGACAAAGCAATGCTCTGACTCAAAAAAAAAGAAAAAGAAAAAGAAATGATGTTGAAAAATCCAGCCAATAACATTTTTGTCACAATAGGGGAACTCTCAAGTATAGGGTTTTGGAGAGTCAGATATTTCCTTTTCTCCCCGCCAGGGAGAAAGACCTAGAGGTTTTCCCCCCTCCCTCTCACTGTCCAGAGCAATTACCACAATTTAGTCCAGCCTAAAGAGCATATGCTGTTGGAAAAACAGCAACAATAGACTTACTTGATGCAGGGATGCCATAAGCCTTAATTTTTTTTTTTTTTTTTTGAGACAAAGTCTCACTCTGTTACCCAGGCTGGAGTGCAGTGGAGCGATCTCGGCTCACCGCAACCTCTGCCTCCCAGGTTCAAGCAATTCTCCTGCCTTATCCTCCAGAGTAGCTGGGATGACAGGTGCATATCACCATGCCCGGCTAATTTTTGTATTTTTTTTTTTTAGCAGAAAGACAGGGTTTCACCATATTGGCCAGGCTGTTCTCAAACTCCCGACCTCATGATCCGCCTGCCTTGGCTTCCCAAAGTTTTGGGATTACAGGCATGAGCCACCGCGCCCAGCCAAACCTTAAATTTTTAAAAAAATCACACAGGAGGCTGGGTGCGGTGGCTCACGCCTGTAATCCCAGCACTTTGGGAGGCCGAGGTGAGCGGATCACCTGAGGTCGGGAGTTCCAGATCAGCCTGACCAACATGGAGAAACCTCGTCTCTACTAAAAATACAAAATTAGCCAGGCATGTTGGTGCATGCCTGTAATCCCAACTACTCCAGAGGCTGAGGCAGGAGAATTGCTTGAACCCAGGAGGTGGAGGCTGCAGTGAGCTGAGATGGCACCATTGCATGCCAGCCTGGGCAACAAGAGCGAAACTCCATCTCAAAAAAAAAAAAACAAAGAAATCACACTGGATCTGTAGAAAGAACATCAGTTCAGGCCATGTGAATTCAGGCACATCTACCACACCTGTCCTGTTTCCTCACTTGAGAAAGTGAGAATAACAACATCACACCAATGTCACTCACCTTGAATGTTTACTATGAATTAAATCAAGACAAGCATTTGGAATTATTTTGTGAATCTTAAGTGCTACACAGGAGTGTGGCAGAGGAATAAGCTTCTAAAGTCAGCAAGTAAGGTTAAAATTGAGTGCAATAAAAATTGCTTAGAAGTTCCTTAAATTGCCCATGAGCACAGTATGACAAACTTGAGACACATGAGAACAAAGACTCTCTGAGAGACAGCTGGGACAAACATTCAGTAACACTGCCAGCAAAATTGCTGCACTAGAACATTTTCATTTCCTCTTTCTGCCAAGTGCATAACTGAATCTAAGATGAAAGTATGATGCAACTTTGTTATTCTACAATTTGAAATTGGCAAGTTAAGAAACCTCTCTGGGCCTCTTTGTCTAATGGTGTAGCTCAGCTGGATCAGGGTTTCCACCACGGTTTGTCTGACAAATATTGCCAGCTTACTGTGCTTACTATGTTCCAGGCTGCTGTGTTGGACTGAGGGAGGGTAGACGCCAAGGAGACAATCTGATCACAACAGGCTGGTGAGTGGTGAGGCAGTTTCAACCTTCATTTGAGGAATACAGGATTCTATAATCACCTTCCAGGGAATGCAGTGAATGTTTAGAAAAATCACAGAAAGTTACATATTTGGTTATGAATACCAGCTACAATGCTATATCTAATATGAATTAAGTTCCTTTGTTTCCTTTTTTCTGTTTATGTTGCTACTTTTTTTTTTTTTTGAGACAGTCTCACTCTGTTGCCCAGGCTGGAGTGCAGTGGAGGGATCTTGGTTCACTGCAACTTCCGCCTCCCAGGTTCAAGCGATTCTCCTGCCTTAGCCTCCCGAGGAACTGGGATTACAGGCACCTGCCACCACGCCCAGCTAATTTTTGTATTTTCAGTAAGACGGGGGTTTCACGATGTTGGCCAGGCTGGTCTCGAACTGCTCACCTAAAGTGATCTGCCCGCCTCGGCCTCCCAAAATGCTGGGATTACAGGCGTGAGCCCCAGCACCCCGCCTACGTTGCTACTTTTTAATGTGGGGTCATTTTTTAAACCTGGCTTTTTAATTGAAAAAGTAATACAAACATATGGAAAAATTCAAACTGTACTAAAAAAGGTAGACAATGAGAAGCAAATCTTTCTTCTATTTCAGACTCCTCCTTCCCCCATCCCACACCATATCCCCTCAACCCTCCTTCTATTCAGACGTTACCACTGGGTCAATCCGTTGAAAGTTACAGTTAAGGTGATACCTGGGGTCCAAAAGCTAAATATGGACCTACGCTATCACCAGTCCCTTCCAGTTCTAAAACCAAGTCCAAGCCTTTGCAGCACGAAAGAGATAGCCTCCTCTCATCTAAAGTTATGGCTGGTAAGGCTGAGACGAATGGAAACGGATTTCAAAGACATAGATTTAGAACTCCTGAAAGGCAGGAGACAGAACTCAATACTTTCATGGTGAGTGGTTTATTTACTGATTAAATAAACGCTCCCTTAGGGATGTAAGCTCCACACCGGCAGGAGCTTCATCACCAGCTCTCACTGCAGACCCCGGCATTAAAGGAGCTCACACGGTAAAAGCCCCTACCGCCCACCACAGCCACAGCGGCCGGCAGCCCAAAGTGGGAAACCGCGCAGGGCGTCACGTGACTCCAGCTCCCCCCCGGCAACCGGCCCGCCCCCACTGAGACCCCGCCAATCCGGAAGGGAGGTCCAATTTGGCCAGGCCAGGGCGTGTTCCACCGGCCCAGTGGCCTTGCTGCTGCGTTATCCCTAGACTCGCCCCACTTGCCTCGGAGTCTCAGGCCGTTGCCTAGGTCCTCCCGGTAAAACCCTGGAGATTGCTAGGGAGAGGAGCAAGGGAGGGGCCAGCGCGCAGAAGTGCGGACGCAACGCGGCGGCCGCGGGCGAGGCTTATGCGGAGCTTAAGAAACAGCTAGGGAAACTGCAGGAGTCTCCAGAGCGCGCGCGCGGGCCCTCCCCGGCCCGACCCACGCGGCGCGGCGTGGTGACGCCCGCGCGGCCTGAGGAAGGGGCGGGGTCGGGGCGGGCCTCCGCGCTCCTCCCGCCCTCTCTGTGTCCCTACTCTCCCTCCCCTTCCCTCCCCCACACTCGGCCCCGTCAGCTTGGGGGTGCCTTCGTCGCGCAGCCTCGCGTCGGCCCGGCCCGGCCAGGCCAGCGGGCAGATGCCCCGAGCTGCCGCCGCCGCCGCCGCCGACTCGGCCGGTGGCGGTGTGGGAGGTGGGCGACCAGCCCGGGGCCGCTGAGTGTGACGGACGCAACTGGGGGCGCCGGGGGCTCCGCACGGACCATGTATTTTCTGAGCGGCTGGCCCAAGAGGCTGCTGTGCCCTCTGGGGAGCCCGGCCGAGGCGCCTTTCCACGTTCAGTCCGACCCGCAGAGGGCTTTCTTCGCCGTGCTGGCCGCGGCCCGCCTCAGCATCTGGTACAGCCGAGTAAGTAGAGCCGCCCGCCGCCTTTCGCCGCTGCCTCCCCGGCCTCCCGGCGCCGTCCCACCCCCAACTTCCACCCAGAGCCTAGGACTCCTGCCCCTTCGTGCCAGACCCACCTGCCTTCGCAGTCCGCGTCCTCGTCCCACCGAATTGGCCGCACGTACCCGCCGGCTGCAGGCACGTCCTCCAGCCGGCGGTCCGGGGTGGATGAAGTCGCTGCTGCCGAAAATCCCTGAGCCTCCCCGCGTTGGACCGACGGCCGCGGCGTGCGGACTCCGCACGCTCCCCGGCCGAGCCCAGACTTGTTCTTCCCTCCCTTCCCCCATTCCCCGAGGGACAAATTTGTTTAAACTTTCCACAATTAGAAATCCGGCCGCTGTGGTGCCCCAACCCTCCCTTACTTTAAAGGTCGCCGTTTTGGAGTTAGGGAAAGCCTCTTGGGCTTTACCCAGCGCCAGACTTTACAGGCCTGTAATAACTTACTTCTACAAACTACAGCCTGAATTCTTTATTCTTCACTAAAGGTCTGGTTATTTAACTCCCCTTTTTAACCCCAACATCCCTTCCCCACTTTCGAGTTGGTCTTTTTCTTTGCTGCTGCTCTTGGACTCTTCGGAATAGGGGGTTAAAGGAGCGGAAGTAGAACTCAAATCTGTCCGCAGAACTCCCAGTGATAACACCTGGAAATAATAAGGCTTGGGAGGAGCATGGAACTGAATTCTGTTTTTGCTTTAAGTCCTGGTTATCTTTTTCTTTCTTGTATTGAATTACTGAGTAGATGTGAGAAAGAAATAAGTGGTGGATGGGATACTCCCTACTCTCTGCAAACACTGCTATAACTTTGTCTGTGAGAACGACGGAGTTCAGAGTATAAAAATGCTTTTTTTCCTCCCCAAAGAAGGCAGTACCAATCGATGTCAGAGTGAAGTTTTTCTCCTTTCCAAGTTAATTTGACCATGTGGGGATAGGTTGTGACCTTGTCCTTATTAGGTGTTCGTGAAATACTGGTTTTAGTTTGTTAAAATCCCCAAATCTTTGTGTGTTGCTATTCCATTGCCTGTAATGCCCTTGACAGTCCTCACCCACATCCCTGGTAATACTGGTGATGGGATTTAGTGACGGGTAATTCTGGTGTCTCCTTTGACTGTCATAGTTGGGCTGTAAATCAGACTATTTGCCATCAAGTTTTGGCTGATCTAATTTTCAAATGCAAATCAGAACAAAACAAACTTATAAAATCGTAATACCAACAATATGACTATTTTGTCTAGTGCCTGATTGTATTTTGAATATATATATGTATGTGTGTGTATATATATATAAAAATATGTGTAAATATATATAAAGTATCATCTGGTTCCTAAATGAGATATTCGTTTACAATGTATACGCCAGTTGAATAATTTTTAATTTGTTTAGGTGTATATAACTCAACTTTAAAGCACATGCAGAAAAAAATAGAACTTGAATTTAAATTGTCTTTTGAATTTAATACATAATTCCTTTTGAATGTAACAAATTTAGACTTTCGTCTAAAATTTAACTTTTCTTACCTTTAAAAAGGCAGACCTAACTTAATTTTAAATAAAAGTAAACAATATGACCTGTGAATTGACCAGAAGCCTGTAAACCACTTTATTCCCCCATAAGAGAAGCATAAACATATGCTTTAATTTAGGGACATTGTGAATATTCTTAAGCATGTCTATTGTTTGGTTTTGGAGTTACATACGACATCTAGAAATCCAAGGCAGTTCTGGAATTTAAACTATTCATACTCTTCTTTCAAATTCCCACCTCACATGCAACTTCCTTTTTCCACAGAAGTCCAGGGACCCCTACTATTAAGTTCTGTTGTGCAAAAGTTAGGCTGTAGGGAACCCATGGGTTTAGAGGTCTGGAGTGAAATGAAATGCAGGAATACCTTAGAGGAGGCTGTATAGTACTGTAGTATGAGTGGTTAACCTTGGTCTCTGGGCACCAGCTTTGTTGTCACTGAAAAAAATCAGGTATTCACGAGGTCAAGAGATCGAGACCATCCTGGCCAACATGGTGAAATCCCGTCTCTACTAAAAATACAAAAAAATAGCTGGGCGTGGTGGTGCACGCCTGTAGTCCCAGCTACTCGGGAGGCTGAGGCAGGAGAATCGCTTGAACCCAAGAGGCAGAGGTTGCAGTGAGCCAAGATCCCACCGCTGCACTCCAGCCTGGCGACAGAGCAAGACTCTGTCTCAAAAAAAAAAAAAAAAATATTGAACCAAGTGATTATAAGGTGTATGATTACATGCCTAGGTGAGTGGGATACATATGCTAGACTCCAGCTTCCAATCTTCTCTTCCTGGGATATGCCCTTTCTTACTCTGTATGAAAGTTTTCATTTTGATTTTCTAATTTGTTAACTTCCTGAAAGTATGTAAGTTAATTAGGTTAACAAACTTCATTTAAAAGTGAAAATGCCTTTAGGTAAATTAAAGGGCTATCAGTTATACTTCCATAATTTAGAGTGAATTGGTTTAAAAAGTTCTCATGGAGCTGCTAAAAGCTTTGATTTTTGAGAGGCTGTAGATACAAGTAGTTTTATAATAATATGTGAAGATCTACAGGATTTTACAGAGTTGAAGTCTTACAGCTGCTTGAGGGCATTTGAAGGCAGGGAGACATGCTCATAGAGATGATAAAACAAGATTTGCTTACCTGAAATTTTGTTAGGGCTCACTTAGTAAATCAGGCTCTCTTAGGAGTGGTATATTTTAAAAAGAGACAACTAGCCTTGTGGAAGGGACAGTCGTTTAGTAGTCTAAGCTGGTTGTTTCAATGTTCAAAAGAATTGTGGAAATTGTATGTGTACAATGATAATTCATAAGACTGAATCTCTATTAAAATCTCTAACTGTACATTATATGGATCTTCTAATGAACTTTTATGTACTACTTATACCTACTGTCCTCTATTCTAAGTAGGTATTCGGAATTCCACTGTTTAGACTCATATCTCTTCAGAATTATTTCCTACCCCAAATTTGAGAAATACAGTATAGCGTTGTTTATGAACAAAAGAGCCTCTAGATAGTTACTTAGCTTTTTTATATTGGAGCCCCAATATTATATTTTGGAGCCCCCCAAAAGGTGTTAAAAAAAAGGCTCAGTATGTGTAGGCTAGATTGGGGTGGTAGAGGTAGAACTTGACTGGGGGCAGTTGGTACATTTCTGCTAAGGTTATTGTAAAAGGACTAGTTTCAGCTTTGAGGATGAAACTGTTACATAAGGTAGGTTATGATTTATGATTAACATAGGTGTAGTGTGAGATGAATTACATTTTGTACTGTACTGAGGGCCCAGAATTATTCCTTTAATATACTGTGAATATGAAAGTCTATATATGTGAACATCAGAATGATATCTTTGAATTTAGCCATTCTAAATTAGATGTATAGACATTCTCGTTTTTCAGGTCACCGACTTTAAACATTTAAATTACCTTCAGAAGTATTTTTGAACATCAACTGTAAAAGACAGATGTGTATAAAAGGGATGAAGAGACATGTTATATGTTAGTGTGTTAGATGTTAGTGTGTTAATATAAATCTTGTGAGTTATCACTGTTGTAGGTAGCTAATAAAAAGCTGAAATGGGCAAATAATTACTAGGCTTATAAAATAAATTATATGTCGTTTAGTAATCCTGAGCAAAAACTTAGTTCCCATTGGTATGTGCTAATCATGGAAAAAAACAATGATATGTCAAAAGAACCAAGCTTTGGATCAGGTATGTGATTAACTGTGTTGACCTCAGGAAGACCATTTTATTTGTATTTTCCCAGCATTCCCATTTCTCACCCTTTTAACTCTATTACTTTCTCCAGAGAGCCTTCTTTATAAATTCACTGCTCTGAAGTCTTCTAGGGTTCACTGTTGATGAAAGAATGGAGTTCAAACTCCTTAGTTTGATATCACAGACACTCCCTTCTTGGAATGCTCTCTTGCCTCATTTCTGCCTGTCAGAGTATTATCCATCCTTTAACTGCTGTTGAAATCCTTTCTTTATGAGTCATTCTTTACCTACCGTAACCATAAGTGTTCATTTTTCTGATGAACTACTGCTTCCCCCCTACTGCCAGCTTTGTTGAGGTATAATTGACAAATAAAAATTGTATATATTTAAGGTGTGCTGTGCGATACTTAGATCTACCCTGTGAGTTGATAATCACAATCAGTCTAATTAACAGATCCACCATCTCACACAGCTCCCTCTTTTTTTGTATGTGGGATGAGAACGCTTAAGACCTACTCTCTTAGCAAATTTCAAGTATACAATATATGTTAATTATGGAAATAAATGTCATTATTAACGATAGTTACTGGGCCATGCATTAGGTCCCCAGAACGTATTCATCTTATACCTGAAAATTTGTACCTTTGACTGAAATACTCCCATTTCACCCACCTCCCAGCCCCTGGTAATGATCGTTCTACTCTCTGTTCCTATGAATTTGACATCTTTATATTCCATATATGAGATCATGCAGTTGTTTTTTGTCTTGCCTACTTAGTATACTGTCCTTAAGTTTTGTCCATGTTGTTGCAGATGGCAGGATTTCCTTGTTTTTTAAAGGCTGAATAATATTTCATGTGTGTATGTGTGTGTGTTACATTTTCTTTATCCATTCATCTGTTGACAGACACTTAGGTTGTTTCTGTATCTTGACTACTTTGAATAATGCTGCAATGAATATGAAAGTGCAGATATCTCTTTGAGATACTGATTTCAATTCCTTTGGATATATACCTAGAAGTAGGATTGTTGGATCATGTGGTAGTCCTGTTTTTAGTTTGAGGAACTTCTGTTTTCCATCATGACTGTACCATTTTGCAGTCCCATCAATAGTGTACAGGGAGGGGATCCCTTTTCTCCACGTCTTTGCCGACCTTGTTATGATTTAACTTCTTGATAATAGATATCCTGACAGGTGTGAGGCATCTTATGGTTTTGATTTGCATCTCCCTGATGATTAGTGTGTTGAGCACCTATTGGCCATTGGCTGTTTTTTGGGAAAACATCTGTTCAGATCTCTTGTCCATTTTTAAATTAGGTTATTTGTTTTGTTTTTTTCTTGCTACTGAGTTGTATGAGTTACTTACATATCTTGAATATTAGCCCCCTTTTAGATGTATGGTTTGCAGATATTTTCTCCTATTCCATAGGATGCTTTTATATCTTGTTGATTGTTTTCTTTACTGTACAATAACTTAATTTCATGTAATCCTACTTGTTTATTTTTGCTTTTGTCACCTGTGCTTTCCATGTCATCCAAAACACCATCGTGAAAACAGATGTCAGGGTGTTTTTCCCCTGTTTTCTTCTAGGATTTGCATGGTTTCAGGTTTTACATTTAAGTCTTTGATCCTTCTTCTTCTTTTAATTTTTGTGGGTACATAGTAGATCTGTGTATTTGTGGGGTATATGGGATATTTTGATACAGGACTATAGTCACCCTGTTGTACTATCAAATACTAGATTTTATTCATCATCATCACCATTATTATTTTGAGACAGGGTCTCACTCTGTCACTCTGGAGTACAGTGTCATGATCATGGCTTACTGCAGCCTCGACCTCTTGGGCTCAAGCAATTCTCCCACCTTAGCATCCTGAGTAGCTGGGAGTACAGATGCATGCCACCATGCCTAGTTAATTTTTTATAGAGATGTGGTCTTGCTGTGTTGCCCAGGCCGGTCTCAGACTCCTGGACACAAGTGATCTGCCCATCTCAGCCTCCTAAAGTGCTAGGATTACAAGCATGGGCCACCACACCCAGTCCTTATTCATTTTTTCTATTTTTTGTACCCATTAACCATCCTTCCTTCCCCCTCCGTCTTTAATCCTTCTGGAGTTGATAGTGTAAGATAAGGGTCCAGTTTCCTTCCTTCGCATGTGGATATCCAGTTTTTCTAACACTATGGTGTTGAAAAGTCAGTGTTGTAAGATGTGTTTTCTCCATTCTTAGCACTTTGTGAAAGATTGACTATATATGCATGCGTGGTTTTATTTCTGGACTCCATTCTGTTGCATTGGTCTATGTATCTCTTTTTATGTCAGTACCATACTATTTTGATTACTATAGCTTTGTAATATACTTTGAAATCAGGTTGATATGGTTTGGCTCTGTTTCCCCACCCAAATTTCATCTCTAATCGTAATCCTCATAATCCCCATGTATGGAGGGCAGGACCTGGTAGGGGGTCATTAGATCATAGCAGGAGTTTTCCTCATGCTGTTCTTGTGATAGTAAGTTCTCACGAGATCTGATGGTTTTATAAGTGTTTGACTGTTCCTTCTACACACTCTGTCTCTCTCTTGCCTGCCAGCATGTAACAAGTGCCTGCTTCCCCTTCTGCCATGATTGTAAGTTTCCTGAGGCCTCACCAGCCATTACGGAACTGAATCTATTCAACCTTTCTTTATAAATTACCAAATCTCAGGGAAGTTTGTTATAACAGTGTGAAAATGGACTAACACACAGGTAATGTGACACTTCCAGCTTTGTTGTTCTTTCTCAAGATGGCCTTGGCTATTCATGGGCTATTGTGGTTTTGTATAAATTTTAGGATTGTTTTTCTATTTATGTGAAAATATCATTGAAATTCTGATAGAGATTGCATTGAATCCATAGATTGGTTTGGATAGTAGGGACATTTTAACAATATTAATTCTTCCAATCCATGAACATAACATATCCAGCCATTTATTTGTGCCTTCTTCAGTTTCTTTCATCAGCATTTTATGGTGTTTAGTGGCGGTTAAATGTATTCTAAGTATTTAGTTTTTTGGAGCTACCATAAATGGTATTGTTTTCTTTTTCTTTTTCTGTTTTTTTTAGACAAAGTCTCGCTCTTGTCACCGAGGCTGGAGTGCAATGGAGCGATCTCAACTCACTGCAGCCTCTGCCTCCTGGGTTCAAGCAATTCTCCTGCCCCAGCCTCCCGAGTAGCTGGGATTACAGGTGCCTGCCACCATACCCGGCTAATTTTTGTATTTTCAGTAGAGACAGGGTTTCACCATGTTGGCCAGGCTGGTATCGATTCCTGACCTCAGTTGATCTGCCTGCCTCAGCCTCCCAAAGTGCTGGGATTATAGGTGTGAGCCACCACGCCCAGCCATGTTTTCTTAATTTATTTTTTAGATACTCATTGTTCTTGTGTAGAAACATAACTTATTCTTGTATATTGATTTTATATCTTGTAACTTTACTAAATTCATTTCTTAGTTCTAAATTTTTTGGTGGTTTTTAGGTTTTTCTAAATATAAGATTATGTCATCTTCAGAGACAATTTTGCTTTTTCCTTTGAACCACTGCTTTATATTGTAAGTTTTGCACTTATGCTTTTTTTCTCCAGCTAGATTATAAGTTTCTGGAGCACAGAAACTATCTTAATTTGTATTATCTATAGTGCCTTGTACAAGGAAGATGTTTAATAAACATTTTTAATATTAATGAATTTAAGGTATTTGTCATACGTGTGGCACAGCAATTTTTTTTAAGCTTTAGTGTTTTGATTTTTGTGAGAACACAGTAGGTATATATTTATGATTTTTTTGTTTGTTTGTTTGTTTTTGAGACAGGGTTTCACTTCAGTTGCCCAGGTTGGAGTGCAGTGGCACAATCTCAGCTCACTGCAATCTCTGCCTACTGGGCTCAAGCAGCTGTCCTGCTTCAGCCTCCCAAGTAGCTGGGACTACAGGTGTGCCCCACTGTACTTGGCTAATTTTTTTTTTCTGTAATTTTTTATAGAGATGGGATTTCACCATGTTGCCCACGCTGGTCTTGAACTCCTGAGCTCAAGTGATCCATCTACCTCGGGCTCCCAAAGTGCTGGGATTACAGGCATGAGCCACTATACCCAGCCATGAGATATTTTGATACTAGCGTGCAATTTGTAACAATCAGTTCATGAAAAATAGGGTATTTATCCCCTCAAGCATTTAACCTTCATGTTCCAAACAATCCATATGTACTCATAGTTATTTTAAAATATACAATTAAATTATTTTGACTGTAGTCACCCTGTTGTGCTATCAAATACTAGGTCATACTCATTCTCTTTTTTTTTGTACCCATTAGCCGTTCCCACCTCCCTTCCTATCCCCCCCAGTTACCTTTCTCAGCCTCTGGTAATCATCTTTCCACTCTTTATCACCATTAGTTCAATTGTTTTGATTTTTAGATCCCACGAATAAGTGAGAACATGCGATGTTTGTCTCTCTATGCCTTGCTTATTGCACTTAACATAATGACCTCTAGTTCCATCCATGTTGTTGTAAATGACCGGATCTCATTTTTTTTGGTAACTGAATAGTACTCCATTATGTACAAGTACCATGTTTTCTTCATCCATCCATCTGTTGATGGACACTTCCAGTACTGTGTTGAATAACAATAGTGAAGGTGGGCATCTTTGTCGTGTTCCGGATCTTAGAGGAAAGGCTTTCGGTTTTTACATACTCAGTATGATACTAGCTATGGGTCTGTTATATATGGCTTTTATTATGTTGAGGTATGTTCCTTCTATACCCAGTTTTTTTAGGGTTTTTATGAAGGGATGTTGAATTTTTATGAAATGCTTTTTCAGCATCAGTTGAAATGATCATATAGTTTTGGTCCTTCATTCTGTTGATATGATGTATCACATTGATTGATTTGCATATGTTGAACCATCCTTGCATACCTGGAATAAATACCACTTGTTCATGATGAATGATCTTTTTAATATATTGTTGAATCTCATTAGCTTGTATTTTGTTGAGGGTTTTCACATCAGTGTTCATCAGAAATATTGACCTGTAGTTTTCTTTATTGATGTGTCTTTGTCTGGGTTTGGTATGAGGGTAATCCTGGCCTCATAGAATGAGTTTAGAAGTACTCCCTCCTCCTGTATTTTTCAGAACAGTTTCAGTAGTATTGGTGTTCTTCTTTAAATGTTTGTTGGAATTGAGCAGTGAAACCACTAGGTCTTGGGCTTTTCTTTACTGGGAGACTTTTTATTACAGGTTCAATCTCACTGTTGTTAGTCTGTTCGGGTTTTGAATTTCTTCATGATTCAATCTTGGTAGGTTGTATGTGCTAGGGATTTATCCATTTCCTCTAGATTTTCCAGTTTATTGGCATATAGTTGCTCATAGTAGTTTGTGATGATCCTTTGAATTTTTGCGGTATCAATTGTAATGTCTCCTTTCTTATCTCTGATTTTATTTATTTTGGTTTTCTCTTTTAAGGTTTGTCAATTTTGTTTATCTTTTCTAAAAAGCAACTTTATGTTTCTTTGGTCTTTTGGATTATTTTCTTCATTTCAAGTTAATTTATTTCTGCTCCATCTTTATTATTTCTGTTACTAATTTTGGGTTGTTTGCTCTTGCTTTTCTAGTTGTTTAAGAGGCATCATTAGGTTATTTATTTGAAATTTTTCTTCTTGTTTTCTGAGACAGGGTCTCTCTTTATCCTCCAGGCTAGAGTGCAGTGGTGCAATCTCGTCTCACTGTAGCCTCAACCTCCCAAGTTCATGTGATCCTCCCACCTCAGCCCCCCAAATAGTTGGGACTACAGTTGCATGCCACCGTGCCCAGCTAATTTTTGTAGAGACGGGATTTCACCATGTTTCCCAGGCTGTTCTCAAATTCCTGAACTCAAGCAATCTGCCCACCTCGGCTCCCAAAGTGCTAGGATTCAGGCATGAGCCACTATACCCAGCCATTTTTCTTCTTTTATGGTGTAGTACTTATAGCTGTAAATTTCTCTGTTAATACTGCTTTTGCTGTCTCCCATAACTTTTGATACGTTGTGTTTCCATTATCATTTGTTTCAATAAAGTTTTCAGTTTGCTTCTTAATTTCTGCACTGACCCATTGGTCATTCAGGAACATATTGTTTAATTTCCAAGTGTTTATATGATTTCCAGAATTGTTCTTGTTGATTTCTAGTTTAACTCTATTATGAGAGAAGATGCTTGATATTATTTCAGTTTTTTTGAATATTTTAAGATTTGTGACCTATCATATGAGCAATCCTTAAGTGATCCATGTACTGAGGGAAAGAATGTGTGTTCTGCACCCTTTGGATGAAATGTTCTATAAATATCTGTTAGGTCCATTTGTTGTATAGTGCAGATTAAGTCCGATGTTTCTTTGTTGAGTTTCTGTCTGGGAGTTGGGTTCAGTGCTGAAAGTGAGGTGTTGAAGTCTCCAGCTATCATATTGAGGTCTAGCTCTCTCTTTAGCCCTAATAATGTTTGCTTTGTATATCTGGGTGTGTTGGGTGCATATGTACGTATGATTGTTATATTCTATTGCTGGATTGACTCTTTTGTCAGTATATAATGACATTCTTTGTCTCACAGTTTTTGTCTTGAAATCTATTTTGTCAGTATTTATATAATTACTCCTGCTCTTTTGGTTTCCATTGGCATGTAATATCTTTTTCATCCCCTTATTTTCAGTCTGTGCATACCTTTGTATGTGAAGTGTGTTTCTTGTGGGCAAAAGATCAGTGGATCTTGTTTTTTCATCCATTCACCCACTCTCTGTCTTTTGATTGGAGAGTTTGGTCCATTTGTATTCAATGCTATTATTGATAAGTAGGGACTTCTGCCATTTTGATATATATTTTCTGGTTGTTTTGTGGTCTTTGTTCTTTCTTTACTTGCTGTGTTCCTTTTAGTGAAGGTGGTTTTCTCTGGTGCTATGATTTAATTTCTTGCTTTTTATGTTTTGTGTATCTGTTCTGTTTTTTGATTTGAGTTTACTGTGAGACTTGCAAGTACTATCTTATAACCCATTATTTTAAACTCATGACAACACTGATTGTATAAGCAGTCAAACACACACAAAGTGTTTAAAGTGTAATTAAAAGTGTAATTAAAACTCTACACTTTAACTTCATCCCTCTACACTTTAACTTCATCCCTCTGCTTTTTAGCTTTTTTGTTTGTTGTTTCTCCTTATGTCTTACTGTACTATGTCTTGAAAAGTTGTCATTATTTTTTATTGGTTCATTTCATCAGTCTTTCTACTTAAGAGTAGTTTACACACTACAATAACACTTATAAAATAAGAATCATCGTTAGGTTATTTATTTGAAGTTACAAAATAAGAGTGTAATTGTGGTGTGTAAACTACTCAACTAGAAGGAGTTATACTCTTCTGTGTTTTTCTGTGTGCTTACTATTACCAGTGAGTTGTACCTTCTGATGGTTTCTTCTTCGTCCTTAAATACTCTTTTTCTTTCAGATTGAACAACTCCCTTTAGCATTTCTTGAGGGCAGATCCAGTGTTGATGAACTCTCTCAGCATTTTTTGTCTGTGAAGGTCTTTGTTTCTCCTTCATGCTTGAAGGATATTTTCACTGGATATACTGTTCTAAGGTAAATGCTTTTGTTTGTTTGTTTGTTTTGTCAGCACTTTCAACATATTGTGCCACTCTCTCCTGGCCTGTAAGATTTTTACTGAAAAGTCTGCTGTCAGAGATATTGGAGCTCTATTGTATGTTATTTGTTTCTTTTCTCTTGCCGTTTTTAGGATCTTTCTTTATCCTTGATAAAGAAACTATCCTTTGAGAGTTTGTTTATAGATGCCATAAGGTAGTCTTCTTTTTTTTTTTTTTTTTTTTTTTGGATGGAGTCTTGCTCTGTCACCCAGGCTGGAGTGCAGTGGTGCCATCTCAGCTCACTGCAAGCTCTGCCTCGTGGGTTCACGCCATTCTCCAGCCTCAGCCTCCTGAGTAGCTGGGACTACAGGCGCCCACCACCACACCCGGCTAATTTTTTGTATTTTTAGTAGAGATGGGGTTTCACTGTGTTAGCCAGGATGGTCTCAATCTCCTGACCTCATGATCTGCCCGCCTCAGCCTCCCAAAGTGCTGGGATTACAGGGATGAGCCACCGCACCCGGCCGCCATGAGGTAGTCTTCTTTAGGTTAAATCTGCTTGGCGTTTTGTAACCTTCTCATACTTGAATGCAGATATCTTTCTCTAGGTTTGGGAAGTTCTCTCTTATCCCTTTGAATGAACTTTTTACTCCGGTCTCTTTCTCTACTTCCTCTTTAAGGCCAATACCTCTTACATTTGCCCTTTTGATGCTATTTTTTAGGCATGCTTCACTGTTTTCTATTCTTTTTTCTTTTGTGGTCTCCTCTGACTATATTGTCAAGTAGCCTGTCTCCAAGCCCACTAATTCTTTCTTCTGCTTGATCAATTCTGTTTTTCAGAGACTCTGATGCATTCTTCAGTTTGTTGGTTGCATTTTTCAACTTTAGAATTGCTGCTTGATTTTTAAAAATTTAAATTTCTTTGTTTAAAATGTGATAGAATTCTGAGGTCCTTCTCTGTGTTATCTTCAATTTCTTTGACTTTCCTCAACATAGCTATTTTGAATTCCTGCCTGAAAGGTCACATATCTCTCTCTCTTTTTCCAGGATTGGTCCCTGCCTTACTTAGTTCATTTGGTGGGGTCATGTTTTCCTGGATGATCTTGATTTGATGCTTGTAGATGTTCATTGGTGTCTAGGCATCAAAGAGGTAGGTATTTATTGTAGTCTTTGCAGTCTGGGCTTGTTTGTATCTGTCCTTTTTGAGAAGTCTTTCCAGTTATTCGAAGGGACTTGGGCCCCAAGCCCAATAATGCTGAGGGTTTTGCAGACTCAGAGGTACTGCCTTGGTGGTCTTGGATAAAATCTGGAAGAATTATTTGGATTACCACGTAGAGACTCTTGTTCTTTTCTGTTACTTTCTTCCAAACAAATGGAGTCTCTCTCTGTGCTGAATCTCCTGGAACTAGGGATGTGTTCATGCGTTGATGCAAGCACCCCTGTTGCCACCACCACTGAAACTAAGCTGGGTTAGACCTGAAGCCAGCAGAGCACTGGGTCTCATCCAAGGCCTGCTTTCACCACCACCTGGCTACCACCTATGTTCACTCAAGGCCCTAAGGCTCTACCATCAGCAGGTGGTGAAGCCAGCCAGGTTTGTGTCCTTCCCTTCAGAGTGTCTCATTCACCAAACCCCAGGCCAGTCCAGAAATGCTGTATGGAAGCCAGGGATTAGAGTCAAAATTCTTAGCAATTTGTTTGATATTCTGTTCTGTTGTGGGTAAGCAAGCACTCAAACCGTAACACAAAATTCTTCCCACTTTTTCCCCTGTCCACAGGCAGAGGAGAATCTGCCTCTGTGGCCACCACTACCGCAGGGCCATAGTGGGTTCTGCCTGGCCACTGCCGGGCAGTCATCTTCAGGTGTTTATGAATCATTAACATAATCCATATTATAGTTAAATATTTATTGGGAGTTTACTGTGGACTAGGTATTTTACATCATAGTAAGCAAAGTTTCCCAAATTTAAGTTCTTTTTATTTCTCATTCATGACTTGTGCCCTGTTCTCATACTACCTATTCATTGTAACTTTTAAACTTGAAAGTCTCTTTCAAAATAAATGAATTTATCCTTTTACCATAAATGGAAATCTAGTACCATTTTTATGAATAGAAGATATTATGAAGGAATACAATAATAACAGTTTTATAAGTCTGGGCATGGTGGCTCACACCTGTAACCTCAGCACTTTTGGGGGCCTAGGTGGGAGGATCACTTGAGCCCGGGAGTTCAAGACCAGTCTGGACAGTATAGGGAGACCCCCATCTCTATAAAAAATAAAAATAAAAAAATCAGCTGGCCATGGTGGTGCATGCCTGTGGTCTCAGCTAATCTGGTGGCTGAGGTGGGAGGATTGTTTGAGCCTGGGATGTCTTGATTCATAAACACATGAAGATGACTAAAATCTCCTTTTAAATTTGTTTATACTGCTTTTTCTTCTATGGCTTTCTTTTTTTCATAGATCATGTCAATATAAACACATACTGGGAACCAGGAGTTTGAGTGATTCTATATGAATGACTGTATACTATTTAAATTTTGATGAACTACAGAGTAGTTTGAGCCTAGGAGGTTGAGGCTGCAGTGAGCCATGATTGCACTATGGCAACCCAGCCAGGATGACAGGGTGAAACCCTTTCTCAAAAAAAAAGTTATGAAAAGTATGGTTTCCTGCCAAACTCATAATTACGCCTTTATTAAAAAGGGCAATTAGCCCTTTTTATGCAAGGTGCTTAAAAATAAACTAGCACCTCATTTAGATACTCTCCTTACGTAAATAAAAAAGATTGAAGAGGAGTTGAAAAAAGATTTTTTTCCTATGTGATTGTTTACTTCAGTATTTGTATGTCATCTAAAATGGTGATATAGGACCTGCATTAAAGTGTTCCACCTGTATTAGTTTGTTAGGCAATTTATTTAATCAGAAAAAATAAAATAAATTTACAATTTAAAAATATTTTGGAATTTACACTTGCCACAAAATGAGACAGTTTCTTCATTCAAATTTCTTACTCATGAGCAGGCATCAATTGGTTGGAATCAGAGAGGTTTCTTACCTTTAAATTACAATTGCTTTCCTTTGAGTTGCTGTCACAAATCTACTGTCCCCCAAGTGGTTTACCTTATTTCAACCATAAATCATACAAAAATTTACCTATGAAAATTTGGATATTATTGTAGATAATACTGTAGAATTTGCTATGGTTTAAATTTTTAAGAGCTTTGAAGTGCATAAAAATACATCTAAGTGTACATTGATTTTTAGTAAATTTATAGTGTTGTGCATCCATAATCACAGTCTAGTGTTAGAACATTTATATCAGCCTTAAAAAGTACTATCCCCATTTGTCATCAACCTCTTCTCCCATTCCAGCCTTAGAAAACCTTGGCCTACTTTTTGTCCATTTGATTTAGCTTTCCTAGAATTTTCATATCATTGGAATCATATGGTATATGGTCATTTGTGTTTGGTTTTTATTTAGCATAATGTTTTTGAGGTGCATCCAGGTCATAATATTTCTTTTTTCAAAATGTGTATAAACTAAGGGATACAAGTGCAGTTTTTTTACATGGACATATTGCACAGTGGTAAAGTCTGGGCTTTTAGTGTAATCATCAGCTAAAGAATGTGCATTGTACACATAAGTAACTTCTTATCTTTTATCCCCTTCTCATCCTTCTGAGTCTGATATCTGTTATTCCACACTCTATGTCCATGTGGTAGTATTCCTTTTTGTTGCCGAATATTTTTCCATTATTTGCATATGCCGCATTTCTATCTCCATTCACCAGTTGACAGGTATTTGAGTCATTGTGAATAATACTCTCATTTTGAATGATTGTGAGTAATACTGCTGTAAACATTTGTATACATGTCTGTGTGTGGATAAATGTTACTCTTCTAGAGAGATACCTAGGAGTGCAACTACTAAGTCATATGGCAAGTTTAACTTATTGGTAAAGTGCAAAACTTTGTTCCAAAGTAACTGTAGCATTTTACAACCCCACCAATAATGTATGGAAGTTTCTGTTTCTCCACACCCGTTCTAGAGGGTTTGTAGTGGTGTCTTATTTGTGGCTTTAATTTGGTGTTTTTCTAATGACTAAAAAATGTTTGGCATGATTTCATTTGCTTATTAGCTATTTATATATCTTATTCCATTTATATATCTTATTAGCCATTTCGCTATACCTATGTAGTTAATTATCTATTCAAATCCTTTGTCCATTTAAAAAAAAAAAACAGTGATCTGATCTTGGGTCACTGCAGCCTTGAACTCTTGGGCTCAAGTGATCCTTCCACCCCAGCCTCCCTAGTAGCTGGGACTACAGATGCCCAACAGCATGCCTCACTTATTTAAAAATTTTGTAGAGACAGGGTCTCCATAAGTTGCCCAGGCTGGTCTTAAACTCCCATTGTCGGGCTATCCTCCCAAAGTGTTGGAATTACAAGTATTAGCCACGATGCCTAGATCATTTTTGTTTAAGTGGAATATTTCTCTTATTATTCAGTTGTAAGAGTTCTTTATATGTCTTGATACAAATTATTTAGCAGATATATACTTCGCAAAGTTCTGCAGCATTAAGTACTTTCACATTATCATGTAACCATTACCACCATCAGTATCCAGAACTTTCATTTTCATTTTCCCAAACTGAAGCTTCGTACCCTGTAAATGGTAATTCCTGGTTTTCTCATCCCATCAGTCCCTGGAAACTACTATTGTATTTTCTGTCTTTATGAATTTGATTAGTGTGGGTACCTCAGACAAGTGGAACCACACACTATTTGTCTTTTTGTGATTGACTTATTGCACTCAGCATGTCTTAAGTTTTATCCATGCTGTAGCATGTACCAAAATTTCCTTCCTTCTTAAGGCTGAATGATACTCCATTGTATATGTACATACTGCATTTTGTTTTATTCATTCATCTGTTGATGGACACATGGGCTGCTTTTACCTCTTGGATATTGTGAATAATGCTGCTGTGAACATGGGTAGACAAATATCCAGATCCCTGCTTTACTTCTTTTGGGTACATACCCAGAAGTGGACCTGCTGTTTCATTTGGTTTTTCTATAGGTTTTTTTTTTTTTTTGAGAAATTTTGCTTTTTTTTTTAATGTTAAGAAATTGCCATATACTGTGTTTCCACAGTGCTACATCATTTTACATTCTTACCAGCAATACAGTGGTTCCAATTTCTTCACATCCTTGCTAGTACTTGTTTTCTGTTGTTTTGATGATTGCCATTCCATTGGGTCCAATGTGGTATGTCTTGGTTTTGGTTTGCATTTCCCTAATGGTTATTAATGTCGAGCATCTTTTATGTACTTGTAAGTCATGTGTATGCCTTCTTTGAAAGTGTCCGTTGAAGTTCTTTGCCCATTGTTTTTCTTGGGTTATTTTTTGTGGAGTTGTAACGCTTCGTGTATTCTGGGTATAATCCTTTATCAGATATGTGGTTTCTAATACAGTTATGCTCCACACAATGGCATTTTGAGATGTTCCTGTCAACAGACTGCATTATATGATGGTGGCCTTATAAAATTCTAATGGAGCTAAAAAATTCTTCTTGCCTAGTGACAATAGAAATTTTATATAGTGTAATGCATTACTTTTTCTATGTTTAGATGTATTTAGATATAGAAATATTTACCATTATGGCACAATTGCTTATGTATTCAGTATAGTAATATGCTATATAGGCTTGTATCCTAGGAGCAATAGGGCATACCATATAGCCAAGGTGTGTAGTAGGCCATAACGTCTAGGTTTAAGTACCTACTGTGATGTTCACATGATGACAAAATTGCCTAGTGATGCATTTCTTGGAACTTATCCCCTCTTGTTAAAGTGACACGTGACTGTATTTTCTTCTATTTCAAGGGTTACATTTTTACTCTCTTTGTAGTAGCCATTGATGCACAGCATTTTCAATTTTGATGAAGTCTGTCTTACCTATTTTTTTTTTTGTTGCCTGTGCTTTCAGTATCATATCCAAGAAATTGTTTTCAAATCCAAAGTCATGAAGTTTTTGGCTTGTGCTTTCTTCTAAGAGTTTTATAGGGTGAGGTCTTCTGTTTAGAGTTTTGATCATTTTGAGACAATTTTTGTATATAGTATAAGATAAGGGTCCGGCTTTATTTTTTTACATGTGTATATCCAGTTTTCCCAACACTGTTTGTTGAAAAGACTTTCTTTCCTTTTCCCCTTTGAATGGTCTAGGTAGCCTTGTGGAAAATAATTTGACTATTTATGCAAGAGTGTATTTCTGGACTCTGTGTTTTATTCTGTTGGTCTATATGTGTATCCTTGTGCCAGTACGACAGTATTTTGATTGCTGTAGCCTTCTAGTAAGTTTTGATGTCAGGAAATGTGAGACGTCCAACTTTGTTATTTTCAAGTTTGTTTTGTCTATTCGAGGTCTCTTGGGAATCCATATGAATTTTAGGATGGATTTTTCTGTTTCTGCTAAAAATGCTGTTAGGATTTTGAGAGGACTTACATTGACTATGTAGATTGCTTTGGGTAGTATTGACATCTTAACAATATTAAATTTTCTAATCCACGAACAGAGGATATCTTTTCATTTATTTGTGTCTAATTTCTTTCAGTGATATTTTGCAGTTTTCACTGTAGAAGTCTTTTGCCTGCTTGGTTAGGTTTAGTCCTAAGTACTTTGTTCTTTTTGATGTTACGGTTTGCTGATTTTTCTGTGTTGATTTTGTATTCTGCAGTTTTCCTGAATTCATTCATTCTAACAGGTTTGTTGTTGTTGTGGAATCTTTAGAGGCTTTACGTATAAGATCATGTCATCTTCAAACATATAATTTTACTTATTCATTTCCAAGTTAGATTTATTTTATTTCATTTCCTTGCTGATTGCTCTGGCTAGGGCTTTAGGTATTACGTTGAATGGAAGTGGTGAGAATGGGCATCTTTGTCTTAATTCTGACCTTTGAGGAAAAGCTTTCCATCTTTTCACCATTGAGTTTGATGCTGGTTACAAGTTGTTGTTTTGTTTTTTGTTTTTGTTTGTTTGTTTTTTGTTTGTGTGTGTGTGGGGGGGGGGTGGTGGTGGTGGTGGTGATAGTGGTTTTTTCTTGCTCTGTTGCCCAGGCCGGAGTGCAATGGTGTGATCTCGGCTTACTGCAACCGCCACCTCCCGAGTTCAAGCAATTCTTCTGCCTCAGCCTCTCAAGTAGCTGGGATTACAGGTGCCCGCCACCATACCCGACTAATTTTTTGTATTTTTAGTAGAGACAGGGTTTTGCCATGTTGTTCAGACTGGTCTCGAGCTCCTGACCTCAGGTGATCCACCTGTTTCGGCCTCCTGAAGTGCTGAGATTACAGCTGTGAGCCATCATGCCTAGCCAGGTATAGGTTTTTTATATATGGCCTTTTTATTATCTTGAGATAGTTTGCTTCTATTCATAGTTTTTTGAGTATTTTTAGCATGAAAGGATATTGAGTTTTATCATGTTTTTTCTGACTCAATTGAAATGATTATCTGTTGGTGGACACTTAGGTTGATTCCATATCTTTGCTAATGTTAACAGTGTGGCTATGAACTTGGGGGTGCAAATATCCCTTTGATGTATTTATTTTGTTTCTTTTGGATAAATACCTAACAGTGGGATTGCTGGATCATATGGTAGTTCTATTTTTACTTTTCGAGAAATCTTCATACTGTTTTTGGTAATGGCTGTACTAATTTATATTTCCACCACAGGAGTTCCCTTTTCTCTGCATTCTCATCAACATCTGTTATGTTTTCTTTTTAATAATTGCTATTCTAACTGGGTTAAGATGATATCTTGTGGTTTTGATTTTCATTTTCCTGATGATTAGTGATGTTGAGCCTCTTTTGATGTACCTGTTGGCCATCCATATGTCTTTTGAAAAAATGTTTATGTCTTTTGCCCACTTTTTAATGGGAATGTTTTGTTTTAACTGTTGAGTTGTTTGAGTTCCTTGTATATTCTGGTTTTTAGTTTCTTGTCAGATGCATAGTTTGCAACTATTGTCTACCATTCAAAAGGAAGGTTATTTCTTTACTCTGTTGGATTGTTTCCTTTGCTATGCACAAAACAAGTCTCAAAACATTTTAAAACTCTGGGAGGCTGAAGTGGGAGAATCATTTGAGCCAGGGAGGTAAAGGCTGCAATGAGCTATGATTGTGCCACTTCACTCCAGCCTGGCAACAGAGATAGACCCTATCTTAAAAAAGAAAAAAAAATTAAACTCAAAACTATATCAAGTGTCTTCTTAGACCACAGTAGAATCCTGAAACTAGAAATTAATACCAAGAGGAACTTAGAAAACTGTCAACATAAATGGTAATTACATAGAATACTCCTGAATGTCCATTGGTTCTTTTTCTGCTCCTTTGATCTTCTCTTTGCCTTCTGTAACACCAGAAATTCAAATAGATCACTTTATGGTGTCCCATATGTCATGTAGGCTTTGTTCATTCTTATTTATTCTTGTTTTGTTTTCTGAGTTATTTCAAAAATCTGAAATTCATTCTTCTGCTTGATATCATCCATTGCTGAAGCACTTGAATGTATTTTTTATTCCACTTAGTGAATTCTTCGGTTCGAGGATTTCTGTTTGGTTCCTTTTTTATGATATCTATCTTTTTGGTGAATTTTTCATTCATATCTTGAATTGTTTTTCTGATTTCTTTGTATTTTTGTGTTCTCTATCTCACTGAGTGTCTTTAGTATTATTTTGAATCCTGTTTCTGGCATTTCATAAATTTCTTTTTTATTAGAATCTGTTGCTGGGGAATTATTGTGTTCCTTTGGAGATGTCATAATTTCTTGTTTTTTTTTCACATTACTTGTATACTTACAAGTTGATGTCTGTACCTCTGGTGTAACAGTTGCTTCTTCCAGTTTTTTAGATTGACTTTCAGAGAGGTAGACTTTTTCCTGAAGATCTATCCGTGGTGTTGGTTGGGTAGGGCACCTTGTCTTTGATTCTGGGTGTGTGCAGTAGTGTATTTTTCATATGACCTTTTTAGCCATATATAGCATTAGTGGTGTCTGTGATTTCCTCAGTGGTTTAGGGTGCAATTGTTAGCAGAGGCTGAGGTGAAGTTCTCCTGGGCAGTGGGATGCTAGGTAGGCCAGTCCTTGGGCACCAGTGGTGGCAGCAGCAGACTGTGTGCCTGTCCTTCGGCCCCAGGGTACACAGGCATGGTGTTAGCAGGTTTAATTGGGTTGATTCTTAGGCTTCATATGGCTTGCTTAGGTGCTGGTGGTTGCAGTGGATGACCAGGTGAGTGGGTAGGTCCTTGGATCCCTGGGCAGTGCATGTGGTATGGGCTATGGCAGTAGTTGTGATGGTAGCATCAGGCTGGGTGGGCTGACTCTCAGGCTTCCCTGTAGTAGTGCGTATGTGTGAGTGGCAGACAGGGTGAGGCAATCTCTATGCTCCAATCTGTATGCTTGGGCCCTTGGGGGTGTGTGGTGCCAGGCCAGGTGGGCCTGTCTTCAGGCCCCCTGGTAGAGTGCTCAGGTAGCAACAGTGGATAGAGAGAGCCTTTCCTCAGGGCATGTGCATGTCCACTGTGGCCCTGCTACTAGAGGGGATAGGGTTGGTGTCGGTGTCAGTAGCCTCACACCAGAGGCTGGGGTGGGGCAGGTGTGGTATGCTTTGCTCCAAGCAGTGTCAGGAACATTGACACTGGCATGCTGGGAGATTCTGTCCTCAGGACATGTTCAAGTGTGCTGCAGTCTTGCTGTTTGTGGAGATGGGGTTACTGTCAGTGGCAGCAACCCCAGGCTAGCAGGGTTTAGGCTCTCAGAAGTGTACGCTTTGGCTCTTTTTGTCCTTGTGATAGCCTCCCCAGTATACCCTCCCCAGTGCATTGCACTTGCCTGTTCTCCACAGTGTAGGATTTTATATATGCTTTAATACCAGGGACTCTGCCACTCTGCTGGGTCCAAGTGGCATTGCATCACTGTAGGCCCCCAGGTGGATACAGGGAATGTTAGTAGGGCTTTACTAATGTGGAAATGCAGGGACTCTTGTGCTCAAGGGCAGGATGCAGCCTGTTAAGAGCTGGACTGAAAATGACACCATGCTGTAACTGTTTAGGTCTCATGCAGGTGGTACAGGACCCAGTGTGAGCTCTCTCTCTGGAGCAGTGTCATCACGTGGTCTCTAAGAAGTTCTCTATGCTAGTCTCTGGACCCCCTCTCTGTAAGCTAGGGTTGCAGGAGTCCGTGGTGCGAGTGTGAGCTGCTGGGTATCTCTCATTTACCTTTCCCCCACACTGGAGATCTGCTCTGTGCTCCAGGTCGATAAAGGCCAAGCAAACAACCTTGCTTCCCTCTTCTTCCTTGCTTTAGGTGTTTCCTGTCACTTCTCTGCTAAATTCCAATGTTGTGTCTTAGATGTTCTGTTGAAAGTGTGACTACTCCCTGTTTGGGTTTTTTTTTTGTGAAGGAGGCAAGGGCTGATGTCTCTAGTCAGCTATCTTGAAGCCCCTCCTCTATTTTTGCTGTTGTTGCCTGTGCTTTTCAGGTCTTATCCAAAAAATTCCTTGCTCAGACCAATATAATGAATCATTTCCTTTATGTTTTTCTTCCAGTAGTTTCATAGTTTTGGGTCTTACATTTAAGTCTTTAATCTTTTTTTTTTTTTTTTTTATTGAGACAGTCTCACCCCATCGTTCATTCTTGAGTGCAGTGGTGTGATCTCAGCTCACTTCAACCTCCACCTCCTGGGTTCAAGTGATTCTCCTGCCTCAGCCTCCCGAGTAGCTGAGATTACAGGTGCATGCCACCATGCCCAGCTAATTTTTGTATTTTTTTTATTAGAGATGGGGTTTTGCCATGTTGGCCAGGTTGGTCTTGAACTCCTGATCTCAAGTGATCTGCCCACCTCGGCCTCCCAAAGTGCTGGGATTACAGGCATGAGCCACCGCACCCAGCCTCTTTAATCTATTTTGAAATGAGTTTTGTGTATAGTAAGATAAGGGTCTAATTTCATTCTTTTGCATGTGGCTATCCAGGTTTCCCAGCACCATTTATTAGATTATCCTTTCTCCAATGTGTGCTCTTGGCACCTGTTTTTTGAAAATCAGTTGGCTGTAAAAGCATGGATTTATTTCTGGGCTATTTTGTTCCATTGTTTTATTTGCTTTTATTGCCAATACCATGGTGTTTTGGTTAATATAGCTTTGTAGTATATTTTGAAGTCAGGTAGTGTAATTCCACTAACTTTGTTATTTTTGTTCAAGATTGCTTTGGCTATTTGAGGTCCTCTGTGGTTCAGTATGAATTTTAGGCTTGTGTTTTCCACTGCTGTGAGGCATATCATTGATATTTTGGTAGGGATTACATTGGATCTGTAGATCACTTTGGGTCATATGGACAATTTAACAGTATTAATTTTTCCAATCTATAAACATGGGATATCTTTCCATGTATTTGTGTTTTCTTCATTTTATTACTGTTTCATAGTTTTCATTGTAGTGATCTTTTACTTCTTTAATTAAATTTTTTGTTCTTTGGGTTTTTTTATAGCTATTAATAAGTGTGATTGTTTTGTTGATTTCTTTTTTCAGCTAATTCACTATTAGTGTATAGAGGCATTACTGGTTTTTGTATATTGATTTTGTATTCTACAACTTTACTGAATTATTTTGTTCTACCACTTTTTTGGTGGCATCTTTAGGGTTTCTATATGTTAGATTGTGTTACCTGCAAATAGGGTTAATTTGACTTCTCCTTTCCAATTAATTTGGATATTTTTTATTCTTTTTTTTTCTTGCCTAATTGCTCTGGCTAGGATTTCCAGTACTGCGTTGAATAAAAGTGGTGAAAGATAGTATCCTTATCTTATTCCAGATTAGAGGAAAAGATTTCAACTTTTCCTTATTCAGTAGTGTTAGCTATGGGTTTGTCATATATGGCTTTTATTGTGTTGAGTTACGTTCTTTCTATTCTTAATTTATTAAGAGTTGTTGTCAAGAATAGATGTTGAGTTTTGTCAAATGCTTTTTCTGCCTCTCCTGAAATGATCATGGGGTTTTTGCCTTTTATTCTGTTAATGTAATATATCACATTTATTGATTTGTCTGTGCTGAACCATCCTTGCATTCCTGGGATCAGTCCTACTTGATCATGATGAATTGTTGAATTTGGTTTGCTACCATTTTGTTGAGGACTTTTGCATCTGTGTTCATCAGTTATTTATTTTTGTGAATGTTGACGTCTAGTTGTTTGAATACTATTCATTGCAAAGACTGTCTTTTCTCTGTTGTACTTCCTTTCCTTGTTTGTTAAAGATCAGTTGGCATATATTTGTGTGTGTCTATTTCTGGGCTCTCTATTCTGTTCCATTGATTGATTTGTTTATTATTTTGTTAATACCACACTTTCTTGACTACTTTAGCTTTATAGTAAGTCTTGAAGTCAGGTAGTGCCGGTCTTCCAACATTGTCTTCTCCAGTATTAAGTTGCTAGTCTTGGTCTTTTGCCTCTCTGTATCAACTTTAGAGTGACTTTGTTGATATCCAGAAAATAAATTGCTGGGAATTTGATTGAGATTGTATTAAATCTGTATATCAAGTTGGGAAGAACTGACATATTGTGACAGTATTGAGTCTTTGTATTCATTAACATGGTATATGTCTCCATTTATTTTTTTCTTTCTTTCTTTCTTTCTTTTTTTGAGACGGAGTTTCACTCTGTCACCCAAGCTGGAGTGCAGTGGCGCAGTCTTGGCTCACTGCAGCCTCCGTCTCCTGGGTTCAAGTGATTCTCCTGCCTCAGCCTCCAGAGTAGCTGTGACTACAGGTGCACACCACTATGCCCGGCTTATTTTTGTATTTTTAGTAGAGATGGGGTTTCACTGTGTTGGCCAGGTTGGTCTCAAACTTTTGACCTGGTGATCTGCCTGCCTCAGCCTCCCAAAGTGCTGGGATTACAGGCGTGCACAACCACACCCAGCCTGTCTCCATTTATTTAGCTCTTCTTTGGTATCTTTCATTAGTGTTTTGTAACTTTTTTCTATAGATAAACGTATTCTGTTACATAGTTTTTTTAAAATGCTTTTTACATTTTTTATGTTTTTGAGACAGCATCTTACTCTATCACTTAGGCTGGAGTGCAGTGACATGATCTCAGCTCACTGCAACCTCTGCTTCCCAGGCTCGAGCAATCTCCCACTTCAGCCTCCTGAGTAGCTGGGACTACAGGGGTGTGCCACCATGCCCAGCTAATTTTTGTATTGTTTTGTTTGTAGAGACAAGGTTTCACCATGTTGCCCAGGCTGCAAGTGTGTGTTTTTTGTTTTTGTTTGTTTGGTTTCTTTTTTTTGGAGATAGAGTCTCACTCTTGCTACCCAGGCTGGAGTGCAATGGTGTGGTATTGACTCACTGCAACCTCTGCCTCCCGGGTTCAAGCGATTCTCCTGCCACATTCTCCTGAGTAGCTGGGATTACAGGTGACTGCCACCATGTCCAGCTAATTTTTGTAATTTTTTAGTAGAGACGGGGTTTCACCATGTTGGCGGGCTGGTCTCGAACTCCTGACCTCAGGTGATTTGTCTATCTTGGCCTCCCAAAGTGTTGGGATTACAGGCGTGAGCCACTGTGCGCAGCTTTGTTTTTGTTTTTGAGGTTCAGTTTCTCTTGCCTAGGGTGGAGTGCAGTAGCGCAGTCTCAGCTCACTGCAACCTGTACCTCCCAGGTTTAAGCAGTTCTTCTGCCTCAGCCTCCTGAGTAGCTGGGACTAATTTTTGTATTTTTAGTAGAGATGTAACCACACCTGGCTAATTTTTGTATTTTTAGTAGAGATGGGTTTCACTATGTTGGCCAGGCTGGTCTTGAACTCCTGACCTTAAGTGATCTGCCTGCCTTGGCCTTTCAAAGTGTAGGGATTACAGGCATGAGCTACTGCGCCTGGCCTGCAAATGTGTTTATAATGACAAATTCCACTTTTTTATTGCTGGTATATAGAAAATTTATTGACTTTTGTATATTAATCTTGGATCCTGTAACCTTGCTATAGTTACTTATTCTAGGAGGATTTTCGGGTCAATTCTGTCAAATTTTCTACATAGATGATCACATTATCTATGAGTAAAGACAGTTTTATTTATTCCTTCCCAATCTCTTTACCTTTTATTCCTTTTTGTGGTCTTATTGAATTAGCTGGGACTTCCACTATTCTGTTGAAAAGCTGCTGTGAGTGGAGACATCCTTCCCTTGTTCCTGATCTTAGCAGGAAAGCCTTGAGCTGTAGGTTTCTCATAGATGTTCTTTATCACGTTGAAAAAATTTCTTTCTATTCCTGAGAGGTTTTTTTAAAATCATGAATGAGTGTTGTTCTGTAGTTTGCTCAGTGTTTTTTGTTTATTTGTTTTGTTTTATGGAGACAGGGTCTCACTCTTTTGCCCAGGCTGGAGTGCAGTCTCACAATCTCAGCTCACTGCAACCTCCACCTCCCAGGTTCAAGTGATTCTCCTGCCTCAGCCTCCCAAATAGCTGGGATTATAGGCGCCTGCCACCACACCCGGCTAATTTTTGTATTTTTAGTAGAGATGGGGTTTCACCATATTGGCCAGGCTGGTCGCAAACTCCTGACCTCAGGTGATCTGCCAGCCTCAGCCTCCCAAAGTGCTGGGATTACAGGCATGAGCCATGGCGCCCGGCCTTGCTCAGCGTTTTTATCTTGGTTGTTAGATTTGTTAAGTGCTTTTTCTGTGTTTATTGAAATAATCATGTGATTTTTCTGTAGCCTGTTGATGTGATGGATTATATTAATTGAGTTTTGAATGCTGAACCAGGCTTGTATTTCTGGGGTATATCGTATTTGGTTATGGTGTTTAATTTTTTTTAATACCTTGTTGGATTTGATTTGCTAATATTTTGTTGAGAGGTTTTATGTCTATGTTCATAAGAGATGTTGATCTGTAGTGTTTTTTTGTTTTTGTTTTTGAGACAGAGTCTCGCTTTGTCACCTAGGCTGGAGTGCAGTGTTGTTGTGATCTCGGCTCACTGCAAGCTCTGCCTCCCAGGTTCACGCTATTCTCCTGCCTCAGCCTCCTGAGTAGCTGGGACTACAGGCGCCTGCCACCACGCCCAGCTAATTTTTTTGTATTTTTAGTAGAAACGGGGTTTCACTGTGTTAGCCAGGATGGTCTCCATCTCCTGACCTTGTGATCCGCCCACAGTGGCCTCCCAAAGTGCTGGGATTACAGGCATGAGCCACCGCGCCTGGCCTGTAGTTTTCTTTTCATGTAATATCCTTTTCTGATTTTGGTATTAAGGGAATGCTGGACTCAAAATTAGGAAGTACTCCTGCTTCTATCTTGTGGAAGGCTTTGTAAAGAATTGGTGTAATTTCTCCCTTAAACGTTTGGTAGACTTCACCTATGAACACATTTAGTCCTGGTTCTTTCTGTTTTGGATGATTATTAATTATTAATTCAGTTTCTTTAATAATACAGGCGTAGGTTTAGGTCTTTGTTTTGGTTGATATGCTTGCAATGTTGAAAGCTGATAGTTTAATATCAATATTGTCTTTTATTTTACTGTAAAAATACTTTGAATACTCTGTTATCTTAAATTTTATTTGTGTATTTTTATGAGATATTGATAAAAAATACAACTTTTTTTTTTTTTAATCACACAGCCTAGTGTGTTAATTGTAACCTACAAGGAGCCTGCAAAATCATCTACTCAGTTTGGATCCTACAAGCAAGCTGAATGGAGGCCAGATAGTACCATGATAGCTGTATCAGTAAGTAGATTTTACCGCTAAATAGTGTTTTCTTATGAAATCATTACATCGCATTTAAATTTGATTCTCTTAGATGACTTTCTTTCAGTCTTTTGCACTCATAAGTATTTATTTTATTCTGATAGGAATTGCTTTACTGATTATTCTATGTGGATTACTCCTACTATAGCTTTTCTTCTGACTGCTACTTCCTTAACAAAGCACCTATATCCCTAAACATAGCACCTGTATCCTTTTCTGTTTGTTGTTCTCACTTTACTGTTTTGCCCTTGAAGTCTAACTGCTTTACTAATTATTCTGTGCGTGTTACTCCTACTATAGCTTCTGTTTTGACTCTGCTGCTTCCTTCCATCCCTAAACATAGCACCTGTATCCTTTTCTGTTTGTTGTTCTCACTTTACTGTTTTGTCCTTGAAGTCTTATCTAGTTTTTTAAAACATATTCACATGATATTCTTGAATTTATATTTAAATTCCTCCCTTCCATTCCAAAAGATATTCCAGAAAATAATAAGCTTTATGTGCATATGTCATACTAAAATTTCCATATCCATTTGGATCTGTTTCTCCTTTTTTTCTTCTGTTCTATTAAACGTGCCTAGATATGTTTAATTTTACCTTTTCAGTTCATGTTTCATCACTGTCTAAGGCTGTCATTATGACTTAATATGCATTAGCAGTAATATATGTGGTTAATTAACATTATTGAGCACCTCCTATCCGATGAGTACAATTGTAATCAGTTTACATGGATCATCCCGTTTAATCTTTAGATAAGTGCTTTGAAGTAGATATTATTATCCTTCATAATGGATGTGTAAATTGAGGATCTGAAAAATTGTCTTATCCAAGGTTACATGGGTAGTGTATATTAGAGAGATAAGGTATAAACTTAGCTACTCAGCTTCCATTTACTATATCCTTATATCTAACTTATCTCTTTGCGTTGGTCCCTTTCTAGTCCATACTATATATAACACTGACTAGGTTAATAATCTGAAATGTTCCATATGATGAAAAATACTGAGTAGTTCTATGCTTCCTATAGCAGGAGTTTGCAGATGACTGACCATGTACCAAATATGCCCTGGTGCCTGTTTGTACACAGACCATAATGTAAGAATAGTTTTTACATATTTAAATAATCAAAACAAGTCAAAGAAGAATATTTGCTACTGTTGAAAATTATGTGATACTTAAATTTCAGTGTCCATAACTAAAATTTTACTGGGGCATGAAAATCCTCACTGATTTATGTATTGTCTGTAACTTCTTTCAAGCTACAATAGCAGATTGAGTTGAAGTTCTTACAGCAAGTGTATGTGGTGCTCTCATTGCTTCGCTCTTCTGTTCAATGCACTGTGTAGTAACACAGTTGTAACTTCATAACATTTCAAGTGTACACATATTGCCATTCTGTGACATTTTATATTATTTTTATTCTAGTACATACTCATGTCAAAAGAACCAAAGAAGACAAAAAGACTTTGTTTTGTTTTTAAAGCACACTGTAGTGTGGTTTATTTTATTATTGAATTAGATGGCAAAATATTGTATTTATTATTCAATGGCACTATAGCTATGCCAAAAGAATATAAGCTGACATCACTAGACTAAGCACTTATCAGAATGTACTGAAGGTTAAGTTAGAAGAATTAAAAAATTTAGCACAGAACAGCTCACCACAAAATTCCTTCACAAAAATAAAATATGAAAATGAAAGTGCAGTAAAAGTAAGTTTGCTTGGTTTTTGATAAATTGACAGATGTTATAATACTGCTCAGTTGTAAATTTCAGTGGTCCATGTGAAGTATGAATTGACTAAGAATTACTGTGAATGACCTGCGGAACAATTCCAGATGAAAAAAATTCTCAAAGGAGTTGAGAAAATACTAATTCAGTACAACCCGAAGTAGAATCTAAGAAGTTGTATTAATTGATAGTAGTAAAAATCCACATGGAGCAGCAAAATACTTAGTTGGACAGATTTGCAAAGTTTGTGAAAATATAAGACTTTTAAAACCTATGGTTAGTGTAAGTTTTTTCAGAGATGGAAGCAGGAATATCTTGAATTGCCCTCCTCCACAGCTGTTATGGCTTGGGTAGTGATAAAAGTTTATTGGAAAGTTTTTTGTTTTTTTTTTTACCGAGACTGACTTTTTTTTTTTTTCTTTACTTGAAGGACCACCATCTACCACTTAACAGACACTAAATAACTTTGGAAAATAGCTTTTGCTGTATTAGAAAATGTTTTCAAATATGAAGTATGTAAAATCTCATTAAGGACCAGCATTAATGGATGAAAATTTGCACTCAATTTTGATGATAGGGAAAAGTACTTTAAACCCCAATTTACCAAAAATGTTATTTCCACAAAAAGAATCTAATTCTCATTAGTGAATGTATATTACCAAAAAAAGTTGTACTTTATGTTAAATGTTACAGTACAATATGTTAAAGAACTATTTTTTTCCCATTGAATGGTCTTGGTAGTCTTGTTGAAAATCAATTGGCCATTGGTATTTGGGGTTATTTCTGGATGCTCCATTCTGTTTTATTGTTATATATGTCTGTCCTTATTCCAGTACCACAGTTTTTAAATTACTGTGGCTTTGTAGTAACTTTTGAAATCAGGAAGTGGAATCCTCCAATTTTATTGTTGTATTTCAGGATATAAGTCATGTCAACCCATTGTCAACCCATTGTAAGTTGAAAATACCATAAGTCAAAAATTTAACAGCCCCAAACATCCATCATAATGTCGTAAGTTGAACCATCATAAGTTCAGTATCATCTATAGTTTTGACTATTCTGAGCCAGTCCCTAAGATGCTATATGACTTTTTGAACTGGTTTTCTATTTCTGTAAAAAATACCATTGGGAATTTGGTAGAGACTGCGTTGAATCTGTAGTTCTCTTTGGGAAGCATTAATTTAAGTCTTCCAACCTATGAACATGCAATGTCTTACCAATTATTTAGACCTTCAATTTCTGTAAGGAGTGTTTTCTGGTGTTCAGTATGCAAGTCTTTTTCCTGCTTCATTAAATTTATTTTTAAGTTTTAAATTTCTTTTTGATGCTATTGTAAATGGAATTGTTTTTAAGTTTCCTTTTTGGTTGTTCATTCCAAGTGTGTAGACATATATCTGATTTTTTCCAACTTTTAACTTCAGGGTACATGTGTAGGATGTGTGGGTTTGTTGCATAGGTAAACATGTGCTATGGTGGTTTCCTTGCACAGATTATGCCATCACCTAGGTATTAAGCCCAGCATCCATTAGCTATTCTTCCAGATGCTCTCCCTCATCCTGCGCCCTGCCCCTCCATCCTCTAACAGACCCCAGTGTATGTTGTTTCCCCCATGTGTCCATATGTTCTCATCATTCAGCTCCCACTTATAAGTGAAAACATGTGGTATTTGATTTTCTGTTCCTGTGTTAGTTTGCTGAGGATAATGGTTTCCAGCTCCAACCATGTCCCTGCAAAGGATATGATCTTGTTCCTTTTTATGGCTGCATAGTATTCCATGGTGTATATGTACCACATTTCTTTTATTCAGTCTGTGATCGGGGGATATTCAGGTTGATTCCATGTCTTTGCTATTGTGAATAGTGCTGCAGTGAATATATGCATGCATGAATGTTTGTAATAGAATGATTTATATTTTGGGGGGTATACCCAGTAATGAGATTATTGGGTCAAACGGTATTTCTGCCTCTAGGTCTTTGAGGAATTGCCTACTGTCTTCCATAATGGTTGAACTAATTTCCACTCCTACCAACAGTGTAAAAGCATTCCTTTTTCTCCACAACCTAACCAGCACCTGTTGTTTTTTGACTTTTTAGTAATAGCCATTCTGGCTTGTGTGAGATGGTATCTCATTGTGGTTTTGATTTGAATTTCTCTAATAATCAGTGATGTTGAGCTTTTTAAAATGTATTTGTTGGCCACATTTATGTCTTCTTTTGAGAAGTGTCTGTTCATGTCCTTTGCCCACTTCTTAATGGGATTTTTTTTTTTCTTGTAAGTTATTAAGTTCATTGTAGATGCTGGATATTAGACCTTTGTCAGATTAATAGATTCCAAAAATTTGCTCCCATTCTGTTGTTTATCTGTTCACTCCAATGATAGTCTCTGTTGCTGTGCAGAAGCTCTTCAGTTTGATTAGATCCCATTTGTCAATTTTTGCTTTTGTTGCAATTGCTTTTGTCATCCTTGTCGTGAAATCTCTGCCTGTGCCTGTGTCCCAAATGGTATTGTCTAGATTTTCTTCCTGGGTTTTACATTTAAATCTTTAATCAGTCTTGAGTTGATTTTCCTTTAGGGTGTAAGGAAGGGGTCCAGTTTCAATTTTCTGCATACAGCTAGCCAGTACTCCCAGCACCATATATTACATGGGGAATCCTTTCCCCATTGCTTGTGTTTGTCAGGTTTGCTAAGATCAGATGGTGTAGGTGTGTGTTCTTGTTTCTGGGTTCTCTATTCTGTTACATTGGTCTATGTGTTTATTCTTGTGCCAGTACCATGCTGTTGTGGTTACTGTAGCCCTGTGTTACAGTTTTAAGTCAGGTAGCATGATGCCTCTGGCCTTGTTCTTTTTGCTTTGATTGCCTTGGCTGTTCGGACTCTTTGTTGGTTCCATATGAATTTTAAAATAGTTTTTTTCTAATTCTGTGAAGAATGTCAGTGGTAGTTTAATGGGAATAGCATTGAATCTATAAATTACTTTGGGTAGTATAACCATTTTCACAATATTGACTGTTCCTAGCCATGAACATGGAATGTTTTTCCATTTGTTCGTGTCATCTGTCATTTGTTTGAACGTTGGTTTGTAGTTCCCCTTGAAGAGGTTCTTCACCTCCCTTGTTAGCTGTATTGCTAGGTATTTTATTCATTTGTGACAACTGTGAATGGGAGTTCATTCATGATTTGGCTGTCTGCTTGCCTGTTGATGTATAAGAATGCTTATGATTTTTGCACATTAATTTTCTATCCTTAGACTTTGCTGAAGTTGTTTATCAGCTTACAAAGCTTTTGGGCTGAGGCAATGGGGTTTTCTAATATAGGATCATGTCATCTGCAAACAAAGATAGTTTAATTTTCTCTCTTCCTATTTGAATACCCTTTATTTCTTTCTCTTGCCTGATTGCCCCGGCCAGAACTGCCAATACTATGTTGAATAGGACTGGTGAGAGAGGGCATCCTTGTCTTGTGCCTTTTTTCAGGGGGAATGCTTCCAGCTTTTGTCCATTCATTATGATATTGGCTGTGGGTTTGTCATATATGACTCTTATTATTTTGAAGTATGTTCCTTCAATATCTGGTTTATTGAGAGTTTTTAACCTAAAGCGATGTTGAATTTTATTAAAGACCTTTTCCGCATCTATTGAGATAATCATGTGGTTTTTGTGTTCAGTTCTGTTTATGCGATGAATCACATTTATTGAATTGTGTATGTTGAACCAGTCTTGCATTCCGGGGATGAAGTCTACTTGGACATGATGGATAAACTTTTTGATGGGCTACTGGATATTTGCCAGTATTTTGTTGAGAATTTTTGCATTGATGTTCATCAAGCATATTGGCCTGAGGTTTTCTTTTTTTTGTTTTGTCTCTGCCAGGTTTTGGTATCAAGATGATGCTGGCCTCATAGAATGAATTAAGGAGGAATCCCTAATTTTCAATTGTTTTGGAATAGTTTCAGTAGAAATAGTACCAGCTCTTCTTTGTACCTCTGGTAGAATTCAGCTGTGAATCTGTCTGTCCTGGGCTGCTTTTTTTTTTTTTGGGTTGCTAGGCTCTGTATTACTTCTCAATTTCAGGACTCATTATTGGTCTATTCAGAGATTCAGTTTCTTCCTAGTTCAGTCTTAGGGAGGGTGTATGTGTCCAGAAATGTATCCATTTCTTCTAGATTTTCTATTTAATGTGCATTGATGCGTTTATAGTATTCTCTGATGATTGTTTGTATTTCTTTGGGGTCAGGATGATATCCCCTTTATCATTTCTGATTGTGTTTATTTAAATCTTCTCTTTTCTTCTTTATTAATCTAGCTAGCAGTCTATCTATTCTATTAATTTTTTTAAATAACCAGCTCTTGGATTCATTGATCGTTTGAATGGTCTTTCATGTCTCTATCTCCTTCAGTTCTGCTCTGATCTTGGTTATATCTTGTCTTCTGCTAGCTTTTGGGTTTGTTCTTGTTTCTCTAGTTCTCTTAGTTGTGGTGTTAGGTTGTTAACTTGAGATCTTTGTAGCTTTTTGATGTGGGCATGTAGTGCTATAAATTTCCCTCAACACTGCTTTAGCTGCATCCCAGAGATTCTGGTACATTGTCTCTTTGTTCTCATTAGTTTCAAAGGACTTCTTGATTTCTGCCTTAATTTCATTATTTACTCAAGTCACTCAGGAGCAGGCTGTTCAATTTCCATGTAGTTGTGTGGTTTTGAGTGAATTTCTTAATTCTTCTGAGTGAATTTTTTTGAGTGTTGTGGTCTGAGAGAGTGTTATCATTTCAGTTCTTTTGCATTTGCTGAAGAGGGTTTTACTTCCGATTATGTGATCAAATTTAGAGTAAGTGCCTTGTGATGATGAGAACAATTAGTTTCTGTTGTTTTAGGATGGAGAGTTCTGTAGATATCTGTCAGGTCCACTTGATCTAGAACTAAGTTCAGATCATGAATATCTGTTAATTTTCTGTCTTGGTGATCTGCCTAATATTGTCAATGGTGTGTTAAGTCTGCTACTATTATTGTGTGGGAGTCTAAGTCTTTTTGAAGGTCTCTAAGAACTTGCTTTATGAATCTGGGTGTTCCTATACTGTGTGTGCATATATGGAGGATATTTGGCGCTTGTTAAATTGAACCCTTTATGTAATGCCCTTTGCCTTTTTTGTCTTTTTTCATTTAAAGTCTGTTTTGTGAGAAACTAGGATCGCAGTCCGTGGTTCTTTCTGTTTTCCATTTGCTTGGTAAATTTTCCTCCATCCCTTTATTTTGGGATGTGTGTCTTTGCACATGATATGGGTCTTTTGAAGACAGCATACCGCTGGGTCTTGGTTCTTTATTTAGCTTGCCATTCTGTGTCTTTTAATTGGAGCATTTAGCCCATTTACATTTAAGGTTAGTATTGTTATGTGTGGATTTGATCCTGTCATCAAGATACTAGTTGGTGATTTTGCAGACTTATGTGGTTCCTTCATAGTGTCACTGATCTGTTTACTTCAGTGTGTTTTTGTAGTGGCTGGTAATGGTTTTTCCTTTCCATATTTAGTGCTTCCTTCAGGAGCTCTTGCAAAGCAGGTCTGATGGTTACGAATTCCCTCAGCGTTTGCTTGTCTGAACAGGATCTTGTTTCTCCTTTGCTTATAAAGCTTAGTTTCGCCAGATATGATATCCTGGGTTGGAAATTCTTTACTTTAAGAATGTTTAATATTGGCCAGGTGCGGTGGCTCACACCTGTAATCCCAGCACTTTGGGAGGCCAAGGCAGGCGGATCACGAGGTCAAGAGATCGACACCATCCTGGCCAACATTGTGAAAAACCCCATCTCTACTAAAAATACAAAAATAATTAGCTGAGTGTCGTGGCGCATACCTGTAGTCCCAGCTACTCAGGAGGCTGAGGCAGGAGAATTGCTTGAACCCAGAAAGCAGAGGTTGCAGTGAGCTGAGATTGCACCACTGCACTCCAGCCTGGCAACGGAGCGAGACTCCGTCAAAAAAAAAAAAAGAATGTTTAATATTGGCCCCAATCTCTTCTGGCTTTTAGGATTTTCACTGAGAGGTCTATTGTTAGTCTCATGGGCCTCCCCTTCGTAGGTGACCTGGTCTTTCTGTCTGACAGCTCTTAACATTTTTCTTTCATTTTGACCTTGCAGAATCTGATGATTATATGTCTTGGGGTTGATCTTCTCAGGGAATATCTTACTGAGGTTTTCTGCATTTCCTGAATTTGAATGTTGGCCTGTCTTCCTAGGTTGGGGAAGTTCTCCTGGATGATATCCTGAAATATGTTTTCCAACTTGGTTCCATTCTCCCCATCTCTTTTAGGTACCCCAATCAGTCTTAGGTTCAGTTTATTTACATAATCCCACATTTCTCAGAGGTTTTATTCATTTTCATTCTTTTTTCTCTATTCTTGTCCGCTTATCTTATTTCAGCAAGGTAGTCTTCAAGCTCTGAGATTCTTTTCTCCACTTGGTCTATTCTATTAATAGTTGTGATTGCATTGTGAAGTTCTTGTAGTATGTTTCTGAGCTCTAACAGGTTGGTTATGTTCCTCTCTAAACTGGCTCCTCCTAGTATTGTCAGTGGTGTGTTCAAGTCTCCCACTATTATTGTGTGGGAGTTTAAATCTCTTTCAAGGTCCCTAAGAACTTGCTTTGTGAATCTGGGTGTTCCTATATTGGGAGCATATATATTGAGGACATTTAGCTCTTCTTGTTGAATTGAACCCTTTATTGTTATGCAATGCCCTTTGTCTTTTTTGATCTTGTAGTGTGTTTCTCAGCTCTAATAGGTCAGTTAAATTCCTCTCTAAACTGGCTGCTTATCTCTCACATTGTCAGTGGTGTGTTAAAGTCTCCCACTATTATTGTGTGGGAGTCTAAGTCTCTTTGAAGGTCTCTAAGAACTTGGCACGTCCTGTATTGTTTTGTCATGTTTCTTAGCTTCTTTGCATTGGGTTACAACTTGCTCCTTTAGCTCAGTGAAGTTCGTTGTTACCCACCTTCCAAAGCCTACTTCTGTCATTCAGCTTTCTCAGCCTCAGCCCAGTTGTGAGCCCTTGCTGGAGAGGTGTTGTGGTCATTTGGAGGAGAATAGGCACTCTGGTTTTTTGAGTTTTTAGCGTTTTTGCATTGATTAATTTCTTATCTTTGTGGGCTTATCTGCCTTTGATCTTTGAGGTTGCTGACCTTTGAATGGGGTTTTTTGTAGGGTCTTTTTTGTTGATGTTGTTGTTTTCTGTTTGTTTTTCTTTTAACAGGCCACTCTTCCATAGAACTGCTGCCATTTGTGGGGGTCTACTCCAGACCCTAGTTGCCTCGATTTTTCCTGTACCTGGAGGTATCACCAGGGAGGGCTGCAAAACAGCAAAGATGGCAGCCTCCTTCTTCTTTGGAAGCTCCTTCACAGGGGGGTACTGACCTGTTGCTAGCTCAGATGTGCCTGGAGGAGGTGGCTGGAGACCTCTGTTGGGAGATGTCACCCAGTCAGGAGGAACGGGATCAGGGACCCACTTAAAGAAACAGTCTGGCTGCAGCAGGTGTGCTGTGTTGGGGATTCCTTCAGCCCCCAATTGGTATGGGCTCTCCAGGACCCACAGGCTGGACTGATTGAGAAGCCTGAATGCCAGTGTGGCAGCCTACCCCACCACTCAGGTATACTCCGTCCTGGGGGGAAATTAGAGCTCTGTCTAATTGGGGGTGGCTCAAGACCCCAGCTGGGAAGACCCACTACCCCATGAGGAGGAGGGAATTGAGGTCTCACGTAAAGAAGCAGTCTGGCCATGATCTGGCAGTGTGGCTGTGCTACACTGCAGGAAACCTTTCTCATCCATGCTGTATGGATATATGTGATTTTTGTGTATTGATTTTATATCCTACGACTTTGCTAACTTTATTAGCTCTAATAATTTTTGTGTGCATTATTTATACATCTCTGTGGTCTGATTTGGATGCCTTTATCTCGTTTTCTTGTTTAATTGCTCTTGGTGGAACTTTCAATACTATGTTGAATTAAGTGGTAAAAGTGGGTATCCTTATCTTGTTCTTGTTCTAGCGGGAAGGCTTTCAGTCTGTCACCATTGAGTATAATGTTGGCTTTAGGTTTTTCATATATGGTCTTTATTATGTTGAGGTTATTTACTTCTGTTCTTAGTTTCTGGCATGCTTTTATTGTTAAAGGGTGTTAAATTTTGTCAAATGCTCTCTTTGCGTCAATTGAGAAACATGGATTTTTTCTTCATCCTGTTAATGTAGTGTATTTCATTGATTGATTTTCCTGTATTGAATCATCCTTGCATTCAGTGAATGAATCCCACTTTGTCATGATGTATGAAGTATTTGCTGAGGACTTTTGCATCTGTATTCACACAATATATTGATTTATAGTTCTCAAGTCAGTTTTGGTAGATTGTATGTTTTTAGAACTTTGTCAATTTCATCTGGCTTGTCTGATTTGTTGGAATACAACTCTTTATTGTAGTCTCATAATCTCTGTTATTTATGCAAAATTACTGGTAATGTTCTTTCTGATTTTTGTGATTTGAATCATCTCCCTTTTTTCTTAACTTACCTAGAGGTTTATCAGTTTTGTTGATTTTTTCAAAGAGTCGTCTTTTGGCTGGATGTGATGGCTCATGTCTGTAATCCCAGCACTTTGGGAAGCTGAGGCGGGAGGATTGCTTGAGGCAGGGAGTTACAGGGGAGCCTGGGCGACATAGCGAAATGCCATCGCTTCAAAAAATAAACTTAGCCAGGTGAGTTGGCACATGATTGTAGTTCTAGCTGCTCAGGAGGGTGAGTCAGGAGGATCACCTGTGCCCAGGAGTTCAAGGTTACCATGAGTTTTGATCTTGTCACAGCACTCCAGCCTGGGCGATACAGCAAGACTCCGTATCAGGAAAAAAATAATTTTTGTTAAAGTGTATTTTCTTTATTGTTTTTCCATTCTCTTTTTATTTTGCTCTAACTTTTATTATTTCCTTTCTTCTGCTAGCTTCGGGATTACTTTGCTCTTTGTTATTTAGTTATTTTATGTGCACATTTAGGTTATTTATTTGAAATGTCCCTCCACCCCCACCTTTTTTTTTTTTTTTTTTGAGACAGCTTCCTGTTTTGTTGCCCAGGCTGAAATGCAGTGGCATGATCATAGCTCACTGCAGTCTTGATTTCCTGGGCTTAAGTGATCCTCTCCCTCAGCCTCCCTAGTAGCTGGGACCATAGGCACGCACCACCACGCCTGGCTGATTTTGTTTAATTTTTGTAGAGATATGATCTCACTACGTTGGCTAGGCTGGTCTCAAACTCCTAGGCTCAAGCGATCATCCTGCCTTGGCCTGTCAAGTGCTGGGATTACAGGCATGAGCCACTGCACTGGGCCTGAGATGTGCCTTTTTAAGTGTGGATGTCTACTGTTCCAACGTCTGCCAGTTACCCAGCTCCAAAGTTGCTTCCACATTTTTGGGTATCTTTATAGCAGCACCCCACTCTCTGCAGTACCAATTTACTGTATTAGTTCTTTCTCATGCTGTTATAAAGAACTGCCCAAGACTGGGTAATTTATAAAGGAAAGAGGTTTAATTGACTCACAGTTCTACATGGCTGGGGAGGCCTCAGGAAAATTACAATCATGGCAGCAGGGGAAACAAACATGTCCCTCTTCACGTGGTGGCAGGAGAGAAGTGCTGAGCAAAGGGAGAAAAGCCACCTATTAAAGTACCATCAGATCTCGTAAGAACTCACTCATTATCACGAGAACACCTTGAGGATACCACCTCTGTGATTCAATTACCTCCCACCAGGTCCCTCCCACGACACATGGGGATTATGGGAACTACAATTCAAGATGAAATTTGTTTGGGGACACAGCCAAACCATATCACTGAGGAACCCTTATATTTGATAAGCTCTCTGTTAATGTTTTCAAAATTCTGTCTTTTGGTTTCAGCAGTTTGATTCTAGTATGTCTCAGTGTGGGTCTCTGAGTTTATCCTTTTTGGAATTTCTTGGATTTGTATATTCACGGATTTCATTAAGGCTTCTGACATTTTCAACCATTTCTCTTTCCTCCATACTTCTATTCCTATATTATGTATGTTGTTGTGATTGATGGTGCCCCACAGGTCCCCCAGACTCTGCTTATTTTTCTTTATTCTTCTTTTTGCTCCTTAGATTGCATAATTTCAAATGTCTTATTTTCAAGTACATTTATCTTTTCTGTCTGCTCAAATTTGCTATTGAATTTCTGTAGTGAATTTTTCATTTTAGTTACTGTACTTTCTATCTTCAGAATTTTTTCAGTTCCTTTAAAAAAAATTTTCCCTTTTATCGATATTCTCATTTTGTTTAGACATTGTTTTCTTGATTTTCTTTAGTTTTTTGCCCATGGTCTCCTTTAGCTCATTGAACATATTTAAGAGTGTTGATTTAATGTCTCAGATTAATAATTCAAATGTCTGGACTTCCTTAGGGATGGTTTCTGCCATATTCTTTATTTTCTATGACTGGGCCATACTTTTCTGTTTCTTTTTATGTGTTGTCATTTTTCATTGAGAACTGGACTGAGTATTATGTTGTGGTGACTTTGGAAATCTAATTCTCCTAGCCCTCAGAGATTGCTGGGGTTCTGCTCCTTGATTACTGAAGAGTTCCTTTTATGATTTTTTGAAACTATTTTTGCATAGTATGTATTTCTTCTGATGGGTGGCCTCTGAAGTTTCTCTTTTGTTTTCTCTGTTGTCAGCCAGTCATGTAAGATTTCCTTATCCTACTCCCAAGAGAGGGGAGATTTTGGTGCACCCATTACCCAAGCAGTGTACACTGTGTACCCAATTTGTAGTCTTTTATCCCTCACCCGCCTCCCACCTTTTTCCCTGAGTCCCCAAAGTCCATTGTATCATTCTTATGTCTTTGTGTTCTCATAGCTTAGCTCCCAATTATGAGTGAGAACGTAGGATGTTTGGTTTTCCATTCCTGAATTACTTCACTTAGAATAATAGTCTTCACTTCCATCTAGGTTGCTGCAAATGCCATTATTTTGCTCCTTTTTGTGACTGAGTAGTATTCGATGGTGTATATATATACCACATTTTCTTTATCCACTTGTTGATTGATGGGCATTTGATTGTCATCTTGCCCATATGACATCAAAATTCAGCAGATGTCTTGAGGGTAAAATTGGTGTTAAAGAAAAAATTATCGAATAATACTTGTTGAAACACAGTAAGGAAAACTTTTTTGGGGACTATCACAGTATATATAGGGAACACTGCAGTGGGTTCTTGCAGTGGGAAAGAGAGATTGGGCTCACTTCTTCAGCATGGGCAAGTGGGAATTTATAGCCAAGGAGCAGTGTGGGAGTCAATGGGTAGAAAATTAATAAGAGGAAACATCAGGGGTAATGGGGATTCTGGCTAAAACAACAGGATTCTTGCTGAAGACAGACCAGGGTGATCAGACATCACTTAGGGGAGATTGGAGGATGAGCCACCTAATCAGATATCAAGTGTGGGGGTCTTGCTCAACTGGATTTTATAAGGAAATGCACAGATGGACCTAAGAGAAGAAGGTTCAGGAGCCTGACTAAAGTTTGACTAAGCACAGAATCTTTTTCACTGGTTATGTGTTTGAGGCACATCAGGTCTCCAATTAGTATGGATACCTGTGCATCTCACAAATACAGGAAATTTTACTTTGCCTGTATGAAGTTTGCTTTCGAGCCATTGAGCCCCTTCTGCAGCTTCTAAGTTCAGCAGATGTCTTGTGGGAAAAATTGGCTGTGGAGTTGAGGCATTTCAAGTCTGATTATTTCTTCAACCCTATGTAACTGCCAAGAGCTTTGCTGATTTTTCTTTGCTCCAGCAGGCGTCTGCCTGAACTAAGTCTGCTGCTTTCTTAGCCTGTGCCCAGAATTGGTGAATGCTCTTAGGGGAAAAAAAATCAGCTTACTTCTGAACAGCCCTCCTACTATGAATTTTAATCAGTCTAGGCCTTATTGATTCCATAGCTTGCCTGATGCCTTTAAAAATATAATTTTTTGTGTTTTCTGCCTTTTTCTAGCTGTTGGGAGAGTTGGTCTGCCATGACCTACTTATTGTATACTACTGTGCAGTAGAATTCTTAACCATGTAATATAAAATTGCCTTAATACTCCTTTTATGATTTTTTGAGTCATTTCATTTTTATATATAAAATCCTAAGCATTATATAAAGATGGAATGAGCCCAGATATATCCATTAAAACTATTGTAACTGCCCAACAGTTTCGTTTTGCCTGCTGCCTGAATACAGTTGATTTATCAAGACAGAGGAATTGCAATAGAGAAAGTTTAATTCATGAAGAGCTGGCTGAACAGAAGCTCCGTAGTTTTATTATTCAAATCAGTCTTCCCCAAAATTTGGAGGCTAGGGTTTTTCAAGGATAGTTTGGTGGGGCAGGGAATGGGTGCTGCTGATTGGTTAGGGAGGCAATCAGAGGTGTGGAAAATGGTCTTCATGTCGAGTCCACTTCTGAGTAGGACCACAGGACCAGGACCAGTTGGTGGGTCCACGTGGAGCCCTCCGCCGTCAGAAATGCAAAAACCTGAGAAGGTATCTGAAAAGGCCAATCTTAGGTTCTACAATAGTGATGTTACCTGCAGGAGTAATTGGGGAAGTTGCAAATCTTGTGACCTCTGGAATAGTGACTGGTAATTGTTTACATTTACACTTTAGCAGAATTCAGGCTCCTCTCCTCCTCCTAATGTCTTGCTAAACAGATGATACAAAAATATCAGTGACCTTTCTAAACTATTACCAAATAATTGATGGCTCTCTGTATTATTTATTTTATTATTATTATTTTTTTTTTTTTTGAGACGGCATCTTGCTCTGTCACCCAGACTGGAGTGGAGTGGCGCAGCGCAATCTCTGCTCACTGCAACCTCCGCCTCCCAGGTTCAAGCAGTTCTCCCTGCCTTACCCTCCCAAGTAGTTGGGATTACAGGTGCTCGCCACCAGGCCCAACTAATTTTTGTATTCTTAGTAGCGACAGGGTTTTGCCATGTTGGCCAGGCTGGTCTCTAACTCCTCACCTCGGGTGACTCGCCTGCCTCGGCCTCCCGAAGTGTTGGGATTATGGGCATGAGTCACTGCACCCAGCCTGTATTATTTTATATCATAATGAAAGAAATGAAGATAAAAAAGAACCTGTTTTGCAGGCAGAGGCTACAAACAAAAACTTTGAACAACTAGTAGAAATGGTTTAAGTTAATTTCTAAATTCTGAGAAGATAGAAGGACTAAGCCCCCATTCCTGACTCCTCTTCTCTTCTCAGGAGTATAAACATGAGCCTAAAGTCAGAATCATCAAGATATCAAGTTCTTTAGGGAAAGAATAGGTGCTGAAGGACCAGGCAGAGGGAAAGGTTTGCTTTGCCACTCCTTAAGGCACTGAGACAGGATCTGAGATTTCACAGTTCTCTAAGTGAGCTTAAAAAAGTGGAATCCTGTGGTTTCCCTTCAGAAAAGGGAGGAATGTGTCTGCTCCTGGAAGTGGACATTAGCAGGGCTTCCCATAAAACTCTGTTAACTGCTGCGGACTTAGAGTAGAGGTTGCACAGGTGAACTCAGTTGCTGCCACACATCATGGTCTGAGGAAGCCGGCCCTTCTACTCAGAGACAGTGCCTGAGAGGAGACTGCTGAAGCCTCAGCTCAGCAGTATGTGAGCTTGTCTGCCTCTGCAAACTGTCACTTTATCCAGCATCTGTAGGTTTGCATTGCCAGATACTCACATCAAAGCCTAACCTCTACAGGTGGCTAATGGAACACAGCAAAGAAAAAAACCACTAAGGGAGCTCATTAACTTTACGATGTAAGACCAAACTAAACAAGTAAAATATGTGGCTCCTATTGATGAGCCACAGGGATGAGACAGAAGAATGTAGTAAATTAAGAAAAAAATTACTAAGAACTTTCAGAAAATGTAATTAGAACATAATCAGGACTTTTCAGAGCTAAAAATTTCCTAAGAGAAAAATTCAACAGATGAACTGATAAATAACCCCTTGTGAGAGCTGAATCTTTTGTTCCAGAAGATCAAATAGAAACAATTTCATGATGTAAGGCATATAGAAATAAAATTATTTTTGAAAAGATAAGAGACCTGCAGGAGCAAATTCAAGAGGTTTGGGAATGAGTGTTATAGAAAGAAAACAAGACAGAACAAGTATTAGTTTAGGAAATAATAGAAGAAACTTACCTAGTTTAGAAACATTGAAGGTTGTCAGATTGAAAAGGCTGAGACTTAGATACATTTGATTGCGGGTGGGGCTATGTGGAAAAAGTTTAATGAAAAAACATACATATCTAGAGATAATGTGCAGAAATAACTGAATTTCAGTCATGAGAAAAATCATTCAGAGAAAAGGGAAAGAGAATCACATTGACAATAGACTTCTCACTACTAACCCTGGAAACTTAAGGGAACATTAGAACAACATCTCATGCCATGAAAAAAGAATCTCTAACAATCCTGTACCTAGACAGGATGTCCTTTATCTCGGTTAAGTAATGGTATGTTGGGATAATTTATTTCGTTTAATAAGGGAATGCCTTGGTATTGGAGCTACAGTGAACAGGACAAGCAAGTGGACATGTAACTAATTCCTAGGTTAGTGAGAGATAGGTGATAAACAAGTTTAGACAAGAAAATGAAACGTGATGACCATACCATCCATGTTAGGTATATGCAATGCTTAGGGACAATTATTATCTGTATTAATATTCATATTAATAAAAACTTCCTATGGAAGACCATCCTATTGAAAAATGGACGAACAAGGCAACTTGCAGAAGGAGAAGTATGAAGAGCCAATAAAAATGAAAAGATAAGCATCACTAGCAAGGAAACAAATGGAAATTAAAATAAGACCATTTTTCACCAATCTAATGCAGGCATAAACAGGAATTCTAGGAACAATTAGAGTGATACTGGGAATTAATGTAATTTTTTGGATAAATTTGGCAATACATATTAAAATGAATGTACATATATACACTTTGACTTGGCAATCCTACTTAAGGGAAGGTACCCCACAAAATATATATGCACCAAAACATAAGGAAATATATATATATATATATATATATATAAATGTTTATTGCAGCATTGTCTGTAGTTGCCAAAGGTCCATCAAGAAAAGAATAGCAAAGTAAATAAGAAACTTCCATACTTTGGAATATCACACAAATACTAAAAATAGTAATAAGTGTATCTATGAATGTGGAAGAACAGTCAGAAAACACTAAGTGAAAAAAATCAAATTGCATGGTAATGTGTAAATTAAGATTCCAATTTTGTGTGAAAATGATAAAAGTTCCTGTATATATTTATCAATTTAAAAATTTACTTATTTCTGAGTTAGAATCCAATGCAGACATTTAAAATCAAGTTACAGAAGAATGTTAAGTTTATACAACATTTGTGATAAAATAATGTCATAAAAGCAGATTATAAAACTGTATGATAGCTTTATATAAAGAAAAAAGTTGTATTTTAGATAACCCTCTACTTAAGAAACTAACAGATTTATCAGCTGTGCTCGTCATAACCAGTTACATTAGCAGGCATTTACAGTATCATCAGTTTGGATTTAAAAACAGACTTCAGCAGAAGTCTAATATGCTGTAAAATATAAGAGTTTCTGCAAATGTCCCTGAAAAAGACATAAGGACTACATAAAAATTAATAATGATTATCTGTGAATGGTGAAACTATTGGCAGTTTATTTTTGTTACTTTCTGTGTTTCTCGGGTTTTCTTCATTGAACATGGAGAAATTTGTCATTCATTAAAAAAAAATTTAACAAAAATTCATTTATGATCCTGTATGAATTTTAAAATTCATATAAGCTAAAATGTTAATTCATGTTTTAAATAACCCAAGTAAGGATGAATTAAATTACTAGAAGCAGGTCAGCATTTACTCAATATATTTAATATAAGCCAGATTACTATAACTAATATTATATTTATCTTAACATCTCCACAAAGTTCTAGAAATAAGACGGTGGTGAAAGGATAATAAAAACTCAGGACCCCAATTCACCACTCCAAAAGGGAAAAAATAAGCTGAAAGCCCAGTCATGCAAGAAACTGCCTTTCCTTTTGTGCCTGAGCTGATAACTACAGATAAAAGGTTAGGTTACCTACTCCACAAGTAGCTACTTATGTTCACCATATCTTATGTAAAGTGCCTGTTTAATGATGCCAGACGAATACATAATTGACTATTCCCCTACCTGCTCTTTTCTCTTGGAACTTGTGGATTACCATACCCTCCTTCTCTCCCCTCCAGCCCACTTTTCCCCTTTAAAGATTGAAGCCCTCAAATTCATCTTTGGAGAAAGGCACAGATCACAGACTGTCACTGTGATTCTGTTTTTTTGTTCCGGGCATATCCTTAACCTTGGCAAAATAAACTTCTAAATTGATTGAGACCTGTCTCAGATACTTTTTGGTTTACAACTATGTTCTAAATAAAGTGTTGGTGCCACAAAAGAAATAGCACTCAAATATAAAATTTTCTTTTTAATTCTCAGCAAGGCAATGTACTTCTATAGAGGGGTGCGCCCTTACAGATGGAGCAATGGTGAGCGCACACTTGGACATGGGAGGGGAAGGGGTTCTTATCCCTGATGCACGTGGCCCCTGCTGCTGTGTCCTTCCCCTATTGGCTAGGGTTAGACCGCACAGGCTAAACTAATTCCGATTGGCTAATTTAAAGAGAGTGACTGGGCGAGTGGTTTGGCCGGGAAAATGGTTATGGCAGAGCAGGAAATTGGAATGAGTCAGGGTGGAGAATGAGCAGGTAATGGGAACGAGTCAGGGTGGAGTAGGTAATCGGAATGAGTCAGGGTGGAGGAGGTAATCTGAAGAGATTGCTTTATGAGGAAGTTAAGTTTAAAAGTAGAAGGCAAAGAATTGAACTTACTGACATATCGATTCTTTGAAGAGAAACTTAGAACTCCTATCTAACAACTATAAGTAATAAATAAGTGAAATAAAAATTAGATTTTCAGTGGCCAAAAATATTAAATTATTTTGTTACTCTTGTATGTACTTTATTTCTTCAACTTACGTCAAGTATAATTTCTTCTAACTTCTTTGTTGTCTTAATATTTAGCGTAATATAAAAGGTGTCACTTAATAAATTAATGTGAAATTATTTCTGATATAAAAATAAAGCTATCAGACTGTTCCCTCTGTACTGTCTAGTGGGAATTTTAGGGGGGAAAAATGTACATACAAAATGGCCTACAAATAACATGGAGGAATCATATGTAAAAACTAATGTACCAGTTGCTTAAACTTTCACTAAACTCTTCTTCGTTTGAAAGATGAGGAAGAGTTTTAATTATATACTGAATATAAAAATTATGCTATTCATAATATACATACAGCACATTTGCAGTCAATGGTAAATTATTGATCTTGAAACCACCTTTGCAAAAATAACAATGAGAAAATTATGACAGTAAAAGAAACCTAATCTAACCCCCATCTTGCCTTTAACCTCCCAACTGCCCTTGGTCATTCCTGGGCCTAGGCCATGCTAACTTTAGGAGAAATTTGTAGTTTAAATGATAATGGCCCTTCCCCAAAACTAAACCACCTTTGTAAAGCTAATGAAAGACCAGGTCTTGCTGTGTTGCCCAGGCTGGTCTCAATCTCCTGGACTTAAGTGATACGCCCACCTCAGACTCCCAAAGTGCCGGGATTACAGATGTGAGCCACTGCATCTGGCCTGGATAAGCAAACTTTCTAGGTAACCAAAGCTTTATCAGATTCTGAAACGTTACTAATTTAATGATTCTTTTCCTCAAATGTATTCTATAGTTTTTTATCCTTGTATGAAATATACTGAATATGAATTAACTGTGTACTTGAAGATTAAATTGTATAATTATAGTAGTAAATTTTGGGAGGTGTCTATGTTCTAGGCACTATTGTAGTGCTTTATGTATATTAAAATTAATTTGTTATTCATAACAGTCTTCTCAAGGTAGATACTTTTATATTCCCATCATACAGTTGAGCAAACTAGGGTACAGAGAGGTTAAGTAACCTGCTCAAGAATACATGGCTAATAATGAAATGTTAGTAATATTTTGAAAGCTCTATTTCTGCATCATTATTAGAGCCATAGGCATCTCCTTATCAATTTGTATCTTAAAAAGAAATCTCACTGGCACTTTTTTAATGGGGTTTAAAGAAAAAAATTGCTCTACTGTTTTAAGAATCCCCACCTCTCTCACAACCAACGACTGATCTGCTTTTTGTCACTGCCAATTACTTTGTGTCCTCTGGTTTTATATAAATTAAGTCATACACTGTATACTTATTTTTTCTAGTTTCTCTCAGCATATTTTGAGATTCATCCATTTTGTCGTGAATCAGTAATTCCTTATGAGTATTAGTTTACGGATTTCTCACAGTTGGTTTATCCGTTCATCTGTTGATGGACAGTTTGACTTGTTTCCCGTTTGGGGCTGTAACAAACAAAACTACATGAACATTGATGTACAAGTCTTTGTATGGATGCATATTTCCTTTTCTCTTGGGTAAATATCCATGAGTGGAACAGCTACATTATATGGTAGAAGTATATTTGACTTTTAAAGGAAATGTGAAACTTTTCTGAAGTAGTTATACCATTTTACATTCCCGCTAGCAGTGTATGAGAGTTTCTATTTTCCTCTATCTTTGCCAACATGTGGTAGGGTATGCCTTTTTAATTTTAGTCATTCTGGTAGTGGTGTAGTGGTATCTCATTATAATTTTAACTTGCATTTTTCTAATAACTAATGATGTTGAACATTTTTCTCATTTGTTTATTTGTTATGTGTGTGTCTTATTTGGTAAAATGTGTGTTCAAATCTTTTGCCCATTTTTTTAGATGGGATCCTTGATTTCTTGTTGTTAAGTTCATATTTTGCATCTTGATATCTGTTCCAGTACAATTAGTTGAAAAGATTATCCCTTCTACACAGCATATCTTTTGCACCTTTGTCAAAAATCAGTTGTCTACATATGTGTGGGTTTACTTCTATATACTTCATTCTGTTCCATGATCTATTTGTATATATTTAACATCATTTTGATTACTCTAGATATATAATACTTTTTGAAATCACACAGTGTTAGATCTCCAACTTTGTTCATTTTCAAAGTTGCTTTTGCTATTGTAGGCCTTTGTATTTCCATATTTTATGTTCATCTCAATTTTTTTTTGTAAACATTAAAACACAGGAAAAGAATTAGAGCATAGATATAAGGGTTATTTTTACTTATGGCATTATATGTAAATTAAAACTATATTGTTTTGAAAAAACTTCCACTGAACAAACATTTTTCTCACCATGTTTACTCTTTTTTAAAAATTTTTATTATTATACTTTAAGTTTTAGGGTACATGTGCACAATGTGTAGGTTTGTTACATATGTATACATGTGCCATGTTAGTGTGATGCACCCATTAACTCATTTAGCATTAGGTATATCTCCTAATGCTACCCCTCCCCCCTGCCCCCACCCCACAACAGTCCACAGTGTGTGATGTTCCCCTTCCTGTGTCCATGTGTTCTCATCGTTCAATTCCCACCTATGAGTGAGAACATGCGGTGCCTGGTTTTTTGTCCTTGGGATAGTTTGCTGAGAATGATGGTTTCCAGCTTCATCTATGTCCCTACAAAGGACATGAACTCATCCTTTTTTATGGCTGCATAGTATTCCATGGTATATATGTGCCACATTTTCTTAATCCAGTCTATCATTTTTGGACATTTGGCTTGGTTTCAAGTGTTTGCTATTGTGAATAGTGCCCCAGTAAACATATGTGTGCATGTGTCTTTATAGGAGCAAGATTTGTAATCCTTTGGCTATATACCCAGTAATGGGATGGCTGGGTCAAATGGTATTTCTAGTTCTAGATCCTTGAGGAATCACCACACTGTCTTCCACATGCTTGAACTAGTTTACTGTCCCACCAACAGTGTAAAAGTGTTCCTATTTCTCCACATCCTCTCCAGCACCTGTTGTTTCCTGACTTTTGAATGATTGCCATTCTAACTGGTGTGAGATGGTATCTCATTATGGTTGTGATTTGCATTTCTCTAATGGCCAGTGATGATGAGCATTTTTTCATGTGTTTTTTGGCTGCATAAATGTCTTCTTTTGAGAAGTGTCTGTTTGTATCTTTTGCCCACTTTTTGATGGGGTTGTTTTTTTCTTGTAAATTTGTTTGAGTTCATTGTAGATTCTGGATATTAGCCCTTTGTCAGATGAGTAGGTTGCAAAAATTTTCTCCCATTCTGTAGGTTGCCTGTTCACTCTGATGGTAGTTTCTTTTGCTGTGCAGAAGCTCTTTAGTTTAATTAGATCCCATTTGTCAATTTTGGCTTTTGTTGCGATTGCTTTTGGTGTTTTAGACATGAAGTCCTTGCCCATGCCTGTGTCCTGAATGGTATTGCCTAAGTTTTCTTCTAGGGTTTTTATGGTTTTAGGTCTAACATTTAAGTCTTTAATCCATCTTGAATTAATTTTTGTATAAGGTATAAGGAAGGGATCCAGTTTCAGCTTTCTACATATGGCTAGCCAGTTTTCCCAGCACCATTTATTAAATAGGGAATCCTTTCCCCATTGCTTGTTTTTGTCAGGTTTGTCAAAGATCATATAGTTGTAGATACATGGCATTATTTCTGAGGGCTCCGTTCTGTTCCATTGGTCTATATCTCTGTTTTGGTACCAGTACCGTGCTGTTTTGGTTACTATAGCCTTATAGTATAGTTTGAACTCAGGTAGTGTGATGCCTCCAGCTTTGTTCTTTTGGCTTAGGATTGTCTTGGCAATGCAGGCTCTTTTTTGGTTCCATATGAACTTTAAAGTAGTTTTTTCCAATTCTGTGAAGAAAGTCATTGGTAGCTTGATGGGGATGGCATTGAATCTATAAATTACCTTGAGCAGTATGGCTATTTTCAAGATATTGATTCTTCCTATCCATGAGCATGGAAAGTTCTTCCATTTGTTTGTATCCTCTTTTATTTCATTGGGCAGTGCTTTGTAGTTCTCCTTGAAGAGGTCCTTCACATCCCTTGTAAGTTGGATTCCTAGGTATTTTATTCTCTTTGAAGCAATTGTGAATGGGAGTTCACTCATGATTTGGCTCTGTGTTTGTCTGTTATTGGTGTATAAGAATGCTTGTGATTTTTGCACATTGATTTTGTATCCTGAGACTTTGCTGAAGTTGCTTATCAGCTTAAGGAGATTTTGGGCTGATACGATGGGGTTTTCTAGATATACAATCATGTCATCTGCAAACAGGGACAATTTGACTTCCTCTTTTCCTAATTGAATGCCCTTTATTCCCTTCTCCTGCCTGATTGCCCTGGGCAGAAACTCCAACACTATGTTGAATAGGAGTGGTGAGAGAGGGCATCCCTGTCTTGTGCCAGTTTTCAAAGGGAATGCTTCCAGTTTTTGTCCATCCAGTATAATATTGGCTGTGGGTTTGTCATAGATAGCTCTTATTATTTTGAGATACATCCCATCGATACCTAATTTATTGAGAGGTTTTAGCATGAAGGGTTGTTCAATTTTGTCAAAGGCCTTTTCTGTATCTATTGAGATAATCATGTGGTTTTTGTCTTTGGTTTTGTTTATATGCTGGATTACATTTATTGATTTTCGTATGTTGAACCAGCCTTGCATCCCAGGGATGAAGCCCACTTGATCATGGTGGATAAGCTTTTTGATGTGCTGCTGGATTCAGTTTGCCAGTATTTTATTGAGGATTTTTGCTTCAATGGTCATCAAGGATATTGGTCTAAAATTTTCTTTTTTTGTTGTGTCTATGCCAGGCTTTGATATCAGGATGATGCTGGCGTCATCAAATGAGTTAGGGAAGATTCCCTCTTTTTCTATTGATTGGAATAGTTTCAGAAGGAATGGTACCATCTCCTCCTTGTACCTCTGGTAGAATTCAGCTGTGAATCCATCTGGTTCTGGACTTTTTTTGGTTGGTAAGCTATTAATTATTGCCTCAATTTCGGAGCCTGTTATTGGTCTATTCAGCGATTCAACTTCTTCCTGGTTTAGTCTTGGGAAGGTGTAGGGTGTATGTGTCCAGGAACTTATCCATTTCTTCTAGATTTTCTAGTTTATTTGTGTAGAGGTGTTTATAGTATTCTCTGATGGTAGTTTGTATTTCTGTGGGATTGGTGGTGATATCCCCTTTGTCATTTTTTACTGCGTCTATTTGACTCTTCTCCGTTTTCTTCTTTATTAGTCTTGCTAGCGGTCTATCAATTTTGTTGATCTTTCCAAAACACCAGCTCCTGCAGTCATTGATTTTTTTTAAGGTTTTTTTGTGTCTCTATTTCCTTCAGTTTTGCTCTGATCTTAGTTATTTCTTACCTTCTGCTAGCTTTTGAATGTGTTTGCTCTTGCTTCTCTAGTTCTTTTAATTGTGATGTTAAGGTGTCAATTTTAGATCTTTCCTGCTTTCTCTTGTGGGCATTTAGTGCTATAAATTTCCCTTTACGCACTGCTTTGAATGTGTCCCAGAGATTCTGGTATGTTGTGTCTTTGTTCTCGTTGGTTTCAAAGAACATCTTTATTTCTGCCTTCATTTCCCAGGAGCAGGTTGTTCAGTTTCCATGTAGTTGAGTGGTTTTGAGTGAGTTTCTTAATCCTGAGTTCTAGTTTGATTGCACTATGGTCTGAGAGACAGTTCGTTATAATTTCTGTTCTTTTACGTTTGCTGAGGAGTGCCTTACTTCAAACTATGTGGTCAGTTTTGGAATAGGTGTGGTGTGTTGCTGAAAAGAATGTATATTCTGTTGATTTAGGGTGGAGAGTTCTGTAGATGTCTATTAGGTCTGCTTGGTGCAGTGCTAAGTTCAATTCCTGGATATTCTTGTTAACTTTCTGTCTCTTTGATCTGTCTAATGGTGACAGTGGGGTGTTAAAGTCTCCCATTATTATTGTGTGGGAGTCTAAGTCTCTTTGTAGGTCAGTAAGGACTTGCTTTATGAATCTGGGTGCTCCTGTATTGGGTGCATATATATTTAGGATAGTTAGCTCTTCTTGTTGAATGGATCCCTTTAGCATTATGTAATGGCCTTCTTTGTCTCTTTTGATCTTTGTTGGTTTAAAGTCTGTTTTATCCGAGAGTAGGATTGCAATCCCTGCCTTTTTTTGTTTTCCATTTGCTTGGTAGATCTTCCTCCATCCCCTTATTTTGAGCCTATGTGTGTCTCTGCACATGAGATGGGTTTCCTGAATACAGCACACTGATGGGTCTTGAGTCTTTATCCAATTTGCCAGTCTGTGTCTTTTAATTGGAGCATTTAGCCCATTTACATTTAAGGTTAATATTGTTATGTGTGAATTTCATCCTGTCATTATGATGTTAGCTGGTTATTTTGCTTGTTAGTTGATGCAGTTTCTTCCTAGCCTTGATGGTCTTTGCAATTTGGCATGTTTTTGCAGTGGCTGGTACCAGTTTTTCCTTTCCACGTTTAGTGCTTCTTTCAGGAGCTCTTTTAAGGCAGGCCTGGTGGGGACAAAATCTCTCAGCATTTGCCTATGTGTAAAGGATTTTATTTCTCTTTCACTTATGAAGCTTAGTTTGGCTGGATATGAAATTCTGGGTTGAAAATTCTTTTCTTTAAGAATGTTGAATATTGGCCCCCACTTTCTTCTGGCTTGTCGAGTTTCTGCCAAGAGATCGGCTGTTAATCTGATGGGCTTCTCTTTGTGGGTAACCCGACCTTTCTCTGTGGCTGCCCTTAACATTTTTTCCTTCATTTCAACTTTGCTGAATCTGACAATTATGTGTCTTGGAGTTGCTCTTCTCAAGGAGTATCTTTGTGGCGTTCTCTGTATTTCCTGAATTTGAATGTTGGCCTGCCTTGCTAGATTGGGGAAGTTCTCCTGGATAATATCCTGCAGAGTGTTTTCCAACTTGGTTTCATTCTCCCCATCACTTTCAGGTCAGGTACACCAATCAGACATAGATTTTGTCTTTTCATATAGTCCTATATTTCTTCGAGGCTTTGTTCATTTCTTTTTATTCTTTTTTCTCTAAACTTCTCTTCTCGCTTCATTTCATTCATTTCGTCTTCCATCGCTGATACCCTTTCTTCCAGTTGATCGCATCGGCTACTGAGGCTTGCGCATTCGTCACGTAGTTCTTGTGCCATGGGTTTCAGCTCCATCAGGTCCTTTAAGGACTTCTCTCCATTGGTTATTCTAGTTAGCCATTCATCTAATTTTTTTTCAAAGTTTTTAACTTCTTTGCCATTGGTTTGCACATCCTGCTTTAGCTCCAAGTAGTTTGATTTTCTGAAGCCTTCTTTCAACTCGTCAAAGTCATTTTCCATCAAGCTTTGTTACATTGTTTGTGAGGAGCTGCGTTCCTTTGGAGGAGAAGAGGCACTCTGATTTTTAGAGTTTCCAGTTTTTCTGCTCTGTTTTTTCCCCGTCTTTGTGGTTTTATCTACCTTTGGTCTTTGATGATGGTGATGTACAGATGGGGTTTTGTTGTGGATGTCCTTTCTGTTTGTTAGTTTTCCCTCTAACAGTCAGGACCCTCAGCTGCAGGTCTGTTGGAGTTTGCTGGAGGTCCGCTCCAGACCCTGTTTGCCTGGGTATCAGCAGCGGTGGCTGCAGAACAGTGGATATTGGTGAACCTCAAATGCTGCTGCCTGATCGTTGCTCTGGAAATTTTGTCTCAGAGGAGTACCCGGCCGTGTGAGGTGTTAGTCTGTCCCTACTGTGGGGTGCCCCCCAGTTATGCTACTCAGGGGTCAGGGACCCACTTGAGGAGGCAGTCTGCCGGTTCTCAGATCTCAAGCTGCGTGCTGGGAGAGCCACTACCCTCTTCAAAGCTGTCAGACAGGGACATTTAAGTCTGCAGAGGTTACTGCTGCCTTTTGTTTGTCTGTGCCCTGCCCCCAGAGGTGGAGACTACTGAAGAAGGCGGGCCTCCTTGAGCTGTGGTGGGCTCCACCGAGTTCAACTTCCAGGCTGCTTTGTTTACCTACTCAAGCCTCGGGAATCGCGGGCGCCCCTCCCCCAGCCTCGCTGCCATCTTGCAGTTTGATCTCAGACTGCTGTGCTAGCAATGAGCGAGGCTCCGTGGGCATAGGACCCTCCGAGCCAGGTGCGGGATATAATCTCCTGGTATGCCATTTGTTAACCCTGTTGGAAGAGCACAGTATTAGGGTGGGAGTGACTCGATTTTCCTGGTGCCATCTGTCACCCCTTTCTTTGACTAGGAAAGGGAATTCCCTGACACCTTGCGCTTCCCAGGTGAGGTGATGCCTTGCCCTGCTTCGGCTCACGCACAGTGCGCTGCACCCACTGTCCGGCACACCCCGGTGAGATGAACCCGGCATCTCAGTTGTAAATGCAGAAATCACCCGTCTTCTGCGTTGCTCACGCTGGGAGCTGTAGACTGGAGCTGTTCCTATTCGGCCATCTTGGCTCCACCCCCCCCATCTCATCAATTTATACAGAAATGTCTGCTGGGAGTTTGATTGGGATTACATTGAATCTTTGGATCCATTTGGGGAGAGTTGCTATCTTAGCAATATAAACAAGATGTATTTCTCCATTTAAGTATTTTTACTTTCAGCACTGTTTTCTAGTTATCAGTGTACAAGTATTTCATCTCTTTTGCCAGATTTATCCATAAGTATCTCACAACTTTAATGTTACTGATTTTTTTCATTTTCTAATTGTTCTTATTAGTATGTAAAAATGCAGTTGATTTTTCTATATTTGTCTTGTGTCCAGCAGTCATACTAAACTCACTTATTATAGTTAATTCCATTGGGAGTCCTATGCAAATGACCATATCAAAAACAGTTTTACTTTTTCTCCCCAATTTATATACCTTTTCTTTTTTCTTGTCTGAATTTACTGCCTAGAGTCTAGACAGTGTTGAATATGATGAAGGCATTCAGTCTTTTACCATTAAGAATGATGTTATAAATATTTTATAAATCTCTTTCATCAAGTTATGGAAGTTTCCCATTTCTTCCTAATTTACTGAGAATTTTTAATCAGGAATGGATGTTGAATTTTGTCTAATGCTTTTAATGCAATGTATTCAGACTGTCATGGTTTTCCTTTTTTAGTTCATTAATAAGGTAAATTACATTTATTTAATTTTGTTAAACCCCAACCCTGCATTCTTGGATAAACCTCATTTGGTTGTGATGTTTTTTTTTATAATGTTGAATTTAATTTGCTATAATTTTGTTTAGAATATGTTAATGAGGGAAGGAGAACTACAAACCACTGCTCAAGGAAATAAAAGAGGATACAAACAAATGGAAGAACATTCCATGCTCATGGGTAGGAAGAATCAATATCGTGAAAATGGCCATACTGCCCAAGGTAATTTACAGATTCAATGCCATCCCCATCAAGCCACCAATGACTTTCTTCACAGAATTGGAAAAAACTACTTTAAAGTTCATATGGAACCAAAAAAGAGCCTGCATCGCCAAGTCAATCCTAAGCCAGAAGAACAAAGCTGGAGGCATCACGCTACCTGACTTCAAACTATACTACAAGGCTACAGTAACCAAAACAGCATGGTACTGGTACCAAAACAGAGATGTAGATCAATGGAACAGAACAGAGCCCTCAGAAATAACGCCGCATACCTACAACTATCTGATCTTTGACAAACCTGAGAAAAACAAGCAATGGGGAAAGGATTCCCTATTTAATAAATGGTGCTGGGAAAACTGGCTAGCCATATGTAGAAAGCTGAAACTGGATCCCTTCCTTACACCTTATACAAAAATCAATTCAAGATGGATTAAAGATTTAAACGTTAGACCTAAAACCATAAAAACCCTAGAAGAAAACCTAGGCATTACCATTCAGGACATAGGCATGGGCAAGGACTTCATGTCCAAAACACCAAAAGCAATGGCAACAAAAGCCAAAATTGACAAATGGGATCTAATTAAACTAAAGAGCTTCTCCACAGCAAAAGAAACTACCATCAGAGTGAACAGGCAACCTACAGAATGGGAGAAAATTTTTGCAACCTACTCATCTGACAAAGGGCTAATATCCAGAATCTACAATGAACTCAAACAAATTTACAAGAAAAAAACAAACAACCCCATCAAAAAGTGGGCGAAGGACATGAACAGACACTTCTCAAAAGAAGACATTTATGCAGCCAAAAAACACATGAGAAAATGCTCATCATCACTGGCCATCAGAGAAATGCAAATCAAAACCACTATGAGATATCATCTCACACCAGTTAGAATGGCGATCATTAAAAAGTCAGGAAACAACAGGTGCTGGAGAGGATGTGGAGAAATAGGAACACTTTTACACTGTTGGTGGGACTGTAAACTAGTTCAACCATTGTGGAAGTCAGTGTGGCAATTCCTCAGGGATCTAGAACTAGAAATACCATTTGACCCAGCCATCCCATTACTGGGTATATACCCCAATGACTATAAATCATGCTGCTATAAAGACACATGCACACGTATGTTTATTGCGGCATTATTCACAATAGCAAAAACTTGGAACCAACCCAAATGTCCAACAATGATAGACTGGATTAAGAAAATGTGGCACATATACACCATGGAATAGTATGCAGCCATAAAAAAGGATGAGTTCATGTCCTTTGTAGGGACATGGATGAAATTGGAAATCATCATTCTCAGTAAACTATCGCAAGAACAAAAAACCAAACACCGCATATTCTCACTCATAGGTGGGAATTGAACAATGAGATCACATGGACACATGAAGGGGAATATCACACTCTGGGGACTGTGGTGGGGTGGGGGGAGGGGGGAGGGATAGCACTGGGAGATATACCTAAGGCTAGATGACGAGTTAGTGGGTGCAGCGCACCAGCATGGCACATGTATACATATGTAGCTAACCTGCACAATGTGCACATGTACCCTAAAACTTAAAGTATAATAATAAAAAAAAAAAGAATATGTTAATGTGGGATCTTGGGCTGTAGTTATAATGTCTTTGTCTGGTTTTGTTATGAGGCCTCATAAAATGAGTTAGGAAGTGGTTCCGTCTCTTTGGTTTTCTGGAAGAGTCTGTATTCAACTGATATTATTAATTTCTTAAAGAGTTGGTAGAATTTACCAGTGATGCTGTCTCAGCCTAGAATTTTCTTTGTGGAAAGGATTTGAATTGGAATTATAATTTCTTTAACAGACATTGGCTTTTCAGGGTACAGATTTCTTTTCAGTGAACTTTGGTGGTTTGTGTTTATCAAGGAATTTGTCCGTCTCATCCAAGTTGTTAAAATTATTGTCATATTAATAATGTGACCTCATTATTTTTTTAATACCTCTAGAATTTGTAGTGATATCACCTCTTTGATTTCTGTTAGTGGCTCTTTTTTGCCTGATCAGTGTGACCAGAAATATGTCAGTTTTAGTGATCTTCTAAAACAATAACAAAAGAACCCCAGATTTTTATTCATTGATTTTATTTTTCTGTTTTCTATTTGATTGATTGCCACTCTGATCTCTGTTATTTGCATTCTTCCCCACCCTCCACCACTTGCTTTGGATTTCGTTTGCTCTAGTTTAATTTGCTTCTAGTTTAAGGTAGAAGCTTGTCATTGATTTGAGATTTTCCTTTTTTTCTAATATAAGTATTTTAAGGCTGTAAATTTCCTCTTTAGTACTGCTTTAGCAGCATCCCACAAATTTTGGTATGATGTATTTTTAAAATTTCCTTTTTTCTCCTTTGATTCATGGGTTATTTAGAAGTATGCAGTTAAGCTTCAAAATATTTGTGGGCTTTCCAGAATTTTTTTTATTTGTTTCTAGTTTTGTTCTATTGGGATCAGGAAACATATATTATACACATTTTATTTTTATACACGGTATAAATCCCAGCATACACTGCTATTATTCTTGTTTTAAAGCCTGTTATCTTTTAAAGAAATTTAAGTGAAGCAAATGAAATTTGAATTTAATTAAATATTTTTTTTCTGACTCTTACCCCTGTCATGCGGAGACTCTGTTTATATGTATATTGGGCTACATGAAGTTGTTCCTCAATTCACTGATTCTGTTTCTGTTTTATTTTGGGTTTGTGTGTGTGTGTGTGTGTTTCATTATGGATAATTTTTATTGCTGTGCTTTTCTGATCAATGTCTAACCTGTCATTCATCCAGCCAATGTCTTTTTCATCTCAGATATTTTAGTATTTCTGTTTCTAGAGTTTTGTTTGAGTTTTCTATATTGCCTAACCTTTGGAACATACAGAATATAGTTCACATATGGAACATTATGAAATATAGCAAAAGATTTTAATGTCCTTTTGTGCTAATTTTAACATCTGATTGAGTTATGCATTGTTTTGATTGGTTGATTTTTCATTATGTCTCATGTTTGTCTTACTCTTCCTGGACTCTTCAGCTTCTTCTCAACTCTGGAAGTCTGCCAGGCTTTGTCTTAGTGCCCCTTCTAAGTGTGCTGACCCAGAAATTCTCACAAGGCAGTAAGCTGGGTAAGAGTAGGAGGGTCACTTCAGTTGTTTCTTATCTCTCAAGGATGACTGGCCTTCATTGCTTGATGCCAGTGTTTTGAAAAGTATTTCATAGATTTTGTCTGTTTTTGTTGTTGTTGTTATTCTTGTTTTTTTATGTGTGAAACCTTTGTTATGATTTGATTTGAAGCCATTTTCCTTTTGCTTCCGTACTCTCCATATTGCAAGAACATAAAATTGCACATAAAGAATTAGAAAGATGATGTTATCTGAAGAATTTTCACCCTTTTGTTTTTGTATCTTACAGTGTTGAAACTCTAGTTTCAAATACATTATAAAATAGTAAAGTTAATGGTCAAAAAGAAAGCAAACCACCTGGTTTTGCTGAAGAAACTAAGTATTTTCTTGGTCATTCCTTTGAAAAACAGGAAGCCAGAATTAGAAAGAAATTTGAAACCTTGGATAATTTCTTTGTTTTCTTTGGTTCTACTTTGAGTACATGCCCACCTCCCTCTAAAATGATAGGAATTCAGTATTACTGTAAAGTAGTTTGGGCAAAACACTGCCACTTCACTCTGTTATGCGTAAAAATGTTTGGCTGGAAACAGCTAAATATAATATTTTATACTTACAGAAATGTAAAATGGTTGTTTGAACTTCACAAATGTATGTATGTCATGACACAGATGTATGTCATGATCATGTAATAGCACTGTTTTTAATACAATTTCTTTTTTTTTTTTTTTTTTTTTTTTTGAGACGGAGTCTGGCTCTGTCGCCCAGGGGGGAGTGCAGTGGCGCGATCTTAGCTCACTGCGAGCTCCGCCTTCTGGGTTCACACCATTCTCCTGCCTCAGCCTCCTGAGTAGCTGGGATTACAGGCGCCTGCCACCACACCCAGCTAATTTTTTTGTATTTTTTTAGTAGAGACAGGGTTTCACCACGTTAGCCAGAATGGTCTTGATCTCCTGACCTCGTGATCTGCCCGCCTTGGCCTCCCAAAGTACTGGGATTACAGGTGTGAGCCACCGCGCTCGGCCTACAATTTGTTTTTAAAAAATATTTTGTTAACTTAGAAAAATGAACTAGCTGATATTCAAATTTTGGAAATTAAAGGTTTGCTCTGTTTTATGTCTGTATCTGGGGCTATATTTTGTAGTAAATCAGAGACCAAAAGATTGTTTTTGAAATATATAAATATGCTGTTCTGAAGTTAATACTGTGTAAATTTTGAGTAGAGTAAGCATTTTGTCTTAAAGGTGTAATAAAGCCATAAAGTGGCATTGTTGCTTTATAAACTTAGAATAATAATTTGCCATATTAGTGCAGAGTTCAAAAAGTACTATATATTTTGCAAAATAGTCACTTACTCATTATTGAATAATGCAGTTACTTGAGAGTATGCATGTCTAGAATACTTTATGAAGTACTGATTTCACTGAAATATTTTGAAATCTGTAAAAACCCTTTTTTTCAACATGGGTTATATCAAAAAGTCGCTTCTACTTGCATAATTAGGCTATAATTCTCCAAGGGAGGGTATTGGAGAATAAAATTTTTTTCTAAGTAAGAATTTATAAAATTAAAATTCAGGGTTACAGTTATAGCCTTACTCTTTAATTCATGATTAATAAAATTTCTCTTTCAGACGGCAAATGGATACATCTTGTTTTTTCATATTACATCTACAAGAGGGGACAAGTACCTTTATGAACCAGTGTATCCCAAGTAAGTTTGTTGCCTTTCATTCTTTTAATATGTGATTTGCGTACTTTATATTCAGAAAAACATTACAGTTTTGAGTTGTCTGTAGTGAGTCAGCATTTCCCAAATAGTATTTAAAAAATTACCAGGTCTTTGAACTGTCATTTCTTGAATAAAGAATTCTTTAAGTCTGGGAATCTTGATGATAAACTATATCAAGACTATTTTCTTGGGCATTCAGAATGACTGTTAATATATTCCAGGTCTAGCATTTGTCATTCCTTATTAGGGAAGAGCTAAGAGATCATGAGAGGAAGAGTTGAAATGTTGGTAAGTTACAGGTACTTTTGCATATGCTTTTGTATATGCATAGAAAAAAAAGAACCTCAGACAGTTATTACCTTTTGGTTTAAATTTGGGAAAAACATGGACTTTTGCCCTTTACACTGTGTAGTTATGTATATTTTGCATTCTTTTCCTTATAGCAGGCCTTAACTTTTGAAATAAAAGAACATACAATTGTAAAGCATTCCATCTTTAAAAAAAAAAAAAAAAATCAAGCCACAAAGCCAGATAAAAATATAAGAGCATTTATCACATTTCTAGATGGTGGAAGATATCCAAAGTTTAGTAGGTATATAAGAAATTAGACAGATTTTACTGTGTGAAAAGTTTAAATTTTTGAATATTAACAGAAAAAAAGAAAAACATTAACAGCAAATAACTTGGGAAAAATATTTGTGGTAAATAGGGCCAAGTCTTACTACTTTTATATAAAAGAGATATATAAATTGCCAATAGGCACACAGAGATTCCAGTAGATAAATAGGGAAAGTAGTCTCATTAAAGGAAATACTGTAACTAACAAACTCAAGAGAAAGTATTTAGACCCAGTAGTAACCCAAATAAAATAAACATTAAATAAAATAAACCCAAATAAAATAAACATTAAATATAACCATTTTTATTTTTTAATAATTAAAGAATTATTACTGCTCGCAGAGGTATAATAAAAGTTGTGTTGCACACTTCTGATACACAAAGGTGTGATAATAGGGAGCTGGTTAACAAGTTAACTGTGGTACATCCTTCTCATAGTGATATGTAGTCATTATGTCTCAGAAAAATTTATAAACTTAAGAACTTGACCATATTATAATGCCAAGTGAAGAAACAAGTCACACAAAATTGTATATGTAATATGACCATGACTGTATAAAACAAAACAATGCAAGTCATCTAAAGACAAAATCTAGAGCAATACAGTACAAATATTTATAGTAATTGTTCCTGAATGGTAGAACTGTAGTGATTCTTCTGCTTTTCAACTCTTAAATTTTCAACTAGTTAGATTTTCTTGATGCTATAGCCACTTGTTTTTGTAACAAGTATAGTGCTAAGTGAGGTATTCAGTTTTGGAAATCTTTAAAGTACAGACTTTTTTGATGATGGGATTCAATTTAACTTGTTTATTTTTCAATAAAAATATTTAGTGCAAAAATTTTTGACACATAAATATAGTGCAAAATGATAGGAACATCATGATGTATTTAGAAATTTTAAATTCAGTTTTATGGGTAAAACTGAAAAAAGAATTTTTTTGCATTCTAAGTGATAATTTTGTGATTCTTTTGAAGAACTGTTGTAATCAATGACTAAAATTAGATTTACTTGTGCATTTTAAACTACTATGTTTGTTTTATTGCTTAATTTAGACATGTTCCTATAAATAAAAAGCAGTAATCAGAAACAACAATTTAACTCCATTAATTTATGTTCCTGTGGGCATGGTAGAGAAATAACTTCTCTTGAAACAGTGAAAATTCTATTTTCTTTATTTCAGTTCACTAATACCATTACATGTTTATAGTGTTTTGGAATAGTATTTTGAGACCCACTTTTTGTGTTCCAGAAAAGTTTTAAGAAACAGTTTCTTTCTTTTCTGATTCTAAAACTGCAAGAGACACCAGTTAACTAAGTAGTCCTGACAATGCGTGAACTTTGCTGTGTTTGACTCTATGTGTTAAGACAGAGAACTAAATAAAAAACATACTCTCTTTCTTAATTTGGGCATTCTTTTACTATATTGAAAGTTTTAGGTTTCAGTGGCTGGCCTCAATAAAATGTGCATTGCTTTAGAGCAGTTCGAATAATAGTTAAAGATACAGGCTTTGGTGTCAGATAGACCTGAAATTAAATGTTTGCTGTGCCACTTTTCAGCTATATGACTTCTTTCAAGTTATTTAATACCACCAAAAACTTTCCTCATCTGTAGAGTAGGATAACAGTAGTAATCATATCATAAGAATAAATGAGATCATTCATATTTAATGCTTAGGTAAGCACCTAGCTTATGGAATAATTAATAAAGGACAACTGTTATTATCAGTAATTTTTTTCACCAAGTGTTTACTTCATTTCTAAGCTTTTAAGTAATTTTTAAATATATACATATATATCTACTTGATATTTTACTTCTTTGCCAGAGTCTAACTTCTAGTAACTGCTACCTAAAATCTCTTATATGAAAATAGTTCTGCAGATTAAAGTCAGCCTGCTGTGTATTTGTGTGCTTGACTGTTCTAGTTATGTTACTTAGTCTAGTGAGTTTCTTGGTTTTTCTGCAGAACCCATTTGTACAATGGGAATAAAAATAACTTCTTTCATTGTTAAGAGGATTATGTGAATTCATATTCTTAAAACCTGAAAAATAGTGGTTATATAAGGTTTTGAGGAAAGTAAAGTTTGGTTTTGACAGTGGTATCTTCATTGTCATCTGTGCCATTATAAACCCTTCTGTAGTTTGAGACACTGTTCTAAGCATTTTTTAATACGTATTTAATCCCTTTAGCAACCCTATGAGGTAGTTAGGTATAACTGTTATACAAACTGCTGCACAGAGAGGCAGAGTAACTCACCCATAGTCACACGCTAATAAGTTGTACAGCTAGGATTCAGACATAAGTGTTGTAGCTCTAAAGTCTGTGCTATTAATCAGTAATATACTGTCTCAACCCTGTTTATGCTCCATCCAGCTACTACTTTGGGGTTTATCTGGGAGTAGAGAATGGAAAAAGGAGAAATGATCTGGAGTGGTTTCTAATAGTCCTGAAGAATAGAGGCAGTATAATTACTGAGGCCAGTGGTTAATCGTCCTCTTCTCACTTAGTTATAGAAATACTATTGTCTCTCGTTTCTCTTCTGTAAATCTTACGAGTTCATCACAGGAGTTTTTCTAGAGTATCTTAACTTCCCTGTATTATGTGACAGCATCTTAACCTCAGACTGCATATCCTTTTCCACTATGCTCCATCTGAGAACACAGTTCAGATGCCTCATGATCTTTCCTAGTTTCCACCTAGTGTTGTTTCTAGCATCCTTCTATAGATGTTGGGAGTCAGTCTTTAACAATGGTGGCAGTCTTATTAAGTGACTCTGTACCTCAAAGATCATTTATTCTTTGATGAATGAATTTTCCATTTTAGAAATCTTAGATTCCATTGTATATTACAGTATCTCTTCATATTAGTTACACAGACCAGTGGACCAGACTAGTTGAAGGTTGTCCGGACATTTTATTTTATGGCTTGGAAATTTTAGTGAAATTAATGAAGGAAACTTCCAGGGACAAGTCAGAAATAATTTGTGTTTAGCTTTAAAATGTGTTCATATGCTTATGTTTAAATAGAAGTTTAGTAGATTTCTAAATTGCACATCATGTTTAATTTCAGCATAATGAAAATAATTTAAACAAATATGTCATCATCATGTATACTTTGTTGAGAGCAGAGATTTTATTCCCCCTTCTTCCTGTCTTTTCACTGCTACTATTACCCTCTTTTTTGTTAGAGACTAGCATTATTGAGGCTGAGTTTCTTTAAAAAAAAAAAAATAAGTTTCTGTACTGAAATTCAGTACATTTAATTATTATATAGTAAAGATACTGATCTTTTTCACTGAAGAAAAAAAGTCACTCCAAAATATAATCAAATCTCCTTCTCCTCTTCCCCCTCCACCCTCCCCATATAATTTCATCAGATGGCAATACTTCTTACCAGCTCACTGCTAATGAATTAGTGCCAGCTGGAAAGGAAGAAGAGCATAGCTACCTGAGGTTAGCAATTTTTAACTTCAACACAACTTGCCCCTTCTAAAATCCAGCTTCTTTGCAGAAGAAACCTACAGTAAGGGACAGAAGCATCTAAATCGTATCAAATTTAAAGGTGACAAGAGATCTGAATTAGTTACAGACTCATGAAAGTTTCCCTCAATATATGTTTCTTTTTGCTCATATGTTCTGAGTGTTCTTTTTCTAGAGAGGAACTTTAGCCACTTTTTCCCCGTATTTCTAATAATAAACCTTGTTCTACATTCAGTTTATAAACTTGACAAAGTATGTTAGTGATCTTGATGTTTTTTGTTCTGCTTGAGCCTCTGAAAACATCCCGTGTCTAATTTGATTTCAGTGTGTTTATATTCTGTAAATGTACATGGGTGACCTTTTACTACTGAACTTTGCATATTACATGCATCCATTACTTCACATTATAGTTGCGTGAGCACTTATTAATAGGATTGGCAACAGTGTTATTATTTAAGTTCTGGATAGTGAAAACTCCCTTATTGGCCACACTTCCAAGGATGGCACCTGAATCCAAAGAATGGTAGGACTGCCCAATTCAGAGAGCCCTGCACATTGTTCCTGTCAGACTGGAGGCTGTCTCAATGTGTGATAATATAAACGATAAGCAGTTTTGGGTTTTGGTGGCTTTTTTTTTTTGGTTCAATGAAAAGTCTGGTGAAAGGGTACTACCTCTTTCAAAAAACTCTTCTGAAAATTATTTTCATCCATCTGTCTATCCATTTAAAAAGTATTGAATTTTGTCCGGCTCTAGGCACTGTTGTAGATACTAGAGATCTAACAGTGGAAAAAAACAACAAAACAAAAAGCCCTGCTGATAGATCTTGTTATTCTTCTAGTAGAGGGTGATAAGTAAAATACATTATGAGTTAGGTGATCCACTCTATGGAGAAAAATTAAGCAGGGTAAGGGAATAGAGAGTGGAATATGACTTAAAATAGTGGTCAGTGTCTTCACTGAGAAGATGACATATAAAAGGATCTCAAAGATGATGAGGTAACAAAACATATATCCAGAGGAAGGCAATTCTGGATTGGTGAGATTTAGCAGGTATGAAAATTCATAAGAAGATACCGTGAATAAATTTTAGGTCCTATAATAATTTATAGTTAGTAAGAAATGATGAACTTTTTTTATTAGCTGTAAAAATGAAAATACAGTCTGATTTTTAGGTAACTGAATCCTGGGAAAGTCAAGAGCGCACCCGCTTTTTTCTTCCAGTAAATGGCACCACCGTGTATTTGAGTTTATTCACTCTTCCTGCCCACTAACATCAATAGCCAGTCTATATCTAGTCCAGTATATTCTACCTTATATGTCATTTCTTTTCCCTCCTCGTAATTCCCATTGGCACTAGTTCAGTTTAGGTCTTGTCACTTTTCTCCTGGATTATTATTATATCTTTTTTTTTTTTTTTTTTTTGAGACAGAGTCTCGCTCTGTCGCCTGTGCT